>NC_085878.1:52006856-52058191 GCF_034702125.1 Engraulis encrasicolus
AGCCTGGTGACGGGGTCAGCCCTATGTTCCCACGGCCCATTGGTCCCACAGCCCATTGGTCCCACATCACTAAGACTTTTTAATTCATTTTTAGGCCCATTGGTCCCACAGCCCATGGGTCTCACATCACAAAGACTTTTATGTTGTTTCAAAATTAGGCCTAATGGTCCCACAGCCAATTGGTCCCACAGCCCATTGGTCCCACATCACTAAGACTTTTTAATTCATTTTTAGGCCCATTGGTCCCACAGCCCATGGGTCTCACATCACAAAGACTTTTAACATTATTCTTTAGGTCCATTGGTCCCACAGCATATTCCTGCTGCTTTGTGTTCCCACATTTCTAAGAAATGATTCACATTTAGTCCCGGGAATGTTCCTCAACTACTTTAAGAACACATATATCCTATAAATATATTTTATTTTATGGCAGCTTACCAGCGGGGCATGAATGACACTGTTCAAGTGCGCCACCCCTGACTGTGATGATATTTTATGGGCCACTTTCTATTGTGTAAAGCCAATTTGAGTAGCCATGAAGGACATGGTTATTGTTATTATTAGTAGTAGCAGAGCAGTTGTAGGTGCTTTTCTACTTTTGGAAATTAAGCTAAAACACTGAGCTGAGGAAATTATTTGAAAAAGGTTAGCATGTCATGGGTGAGCGGTTAGGGCGTCAGACTTGCATCCCAGAGGTTGCCGGTTCGACTCCCGACCCGCCAGGTTGGTGGGGGGAGTAATCAACCAGTGCTCTCCCCCATCCTCCTCCATGACTGAGGTACCCTGAGCATGGTACCGTCCCACCGCACTGCTCCCCATGGGGCGCCACTGAGGGCTGCCCCCTTGCACGGGTGAGGCATAAATGCAATTTCGTTGTGTGCCGTGTGCAGTGTTCACTTGTGTGCTGTGGAGTGCTGTGTCACAATGACAATGGGAGTTGGAGTTTCCCAATGGGCTTTCACTATGTGTAGGCCACACTGTAAAGGGTTAAATGTCTTTACACCTTTTTTGTTATTAGTTTACTCAGAAACATGGGAACATTGAGTTGTGGAACATAGTGCCTAGGCCTCAGGCCTAATCTGGGGGACCAATGGGCCTAAAAAATAATGTTAAAAGCATAGAGGTAGAAAATAACACTAGAGAGGACCCCGCCCCCCTTTGGGAACATAGGTACGCTCCCCTGGTGACAAGATGCGCCTCTGCCTGTAGGCCTACATTATTAAATGTATTTAGAAGAAGCATGTCGTTAGATAATCTTAAATTCTCAAGATTCTTGTTTTAGGTAGCATTTTAAGAATGTTGAGTAACCGTTTGAATTTGGATTTAAAAGTTGTCTTTCTTGAAAAGGCTCTGTGGGCCACATGAAATGGCTCAGGGCAGTGCATATGCCCCCGGGCCTGAGTTTGCCCACGTCTGATTTAACTATAGTAGGCCTATGTTTGTGTGGAATCAGCAGCGCACCTAAAATTCAATCAGGGAGTGTCAGGATAGAGCCACTACAATTTAATCTGAGCTGTCAGCTGACTCAGTCAGAGACAGAGACATTTGGGCGTAATAGAATCACCAGGCCAAGCTGACTAAAATATCACACAACAAATGGCTAGTCACCGCAGAGCTGGGGTAGTTCCTGGAATCAGATAGGCCTGTAGGCTATGCGTAGAGGGGTAGGCCTAGGGGGTAGGGGTAGAAGAACGCATGAAATGAGCCGCCAGGACTGATCTGAGCTTTCAAACAGAGGTAGGCCTAGCCTATGGATTAAATCATCGTAAATATCCGGCTTAGAAAAACAGGCCGCTTGAAAACAAAGCAATAGCCTGCCTATCCTCCACGCACACACGGATTGTCTGTTGCTGCAATCTATTTGACAGCCGTATGCATGTGTCAATAATGTCCATAACATTTCACCCCGATGACGGAACAGAAATGACATGGTCTCCGAGAACAGCCAGCAGCTTCGCAGCTACCAGCTGACCACCACAACCACTAACTCACGTGGGCACGGCTTGGGTCTTCACTGCGTGGTCGCATGGTGCAAGCTTAGTGGTGTGGCATAGCAAGCCAACTGTTCGAACTGTTGCGGCCACAGACCTGTATTAACCTAGACTGGCAATGGGCGGTTCTAGCCAGTGGCAGCTTTTCGGATTGACTGGGCGCAGCCATCTTTGCCTTTTTCGCGCCCTGTGGGCGCCTCCCACAGACGTAGCCCCGCCTAGTGGAGACTATCGCAGCTGTGACCCATAGGAATGCATACGATTTCAAACGGTGATTACAACGCTATCAAAGTGGGTTTCAATCATTTTATGTAAGATTTTGACAAGTCATAACGTCTAAATTCTCACTCCACTAATGAAATAACCCTCACTACCTCCAAACGTTTTATTAGAGAGCCTGAAGCTGAGCGGTCTTGCCAGATCGGGCGGTTTCCCGCCCAATCGGGGCCGTTGAGGAAAGCGGTCTGTGGGTAAAAATGGACGAAAATAATCAGTATCATCTGGCAACCCTGAAGCCGACTGTTTTCGTTGCCGCTTATGCAGGTTTGTGGATATTTGTGACACTGAATCGGCCATGCTTACGTGTGTAAAGCTTATTTTATGTACTTAACTCAGATGTAATGACAACTGTGTATATAGGTATGTATATTTCTTAAATAAGCCGTACGTTTTTCAGTGAAGCTACCGGTAACTGTGCTATTATTAATACCCCCCCCCCCCCCCCCAAGGACGCTGAAGGTAACCTAGCAACAACACGGCACAGTATAAGGAGCCACTTGAGAGCGAGACTTTTCTAGAACATTAATTTATACTAGAGCTATTGTTCTAAAGACGTTACACATGGCCTGACCCAACTTAACTAGTGAACCAGTGTTGCAAAAAAAATATTTTTTAAAAACCCCATCGGTGCATGACGTCATTACGTAATTACGGGAGTCTCCACCAAGATGGCAGACTACGATTCTGAGGCTCTGAGAAATCCGAAAATTTCGAGGGGCATTGCCAGTCTAGGTTAATACAGGTCTGTGGTTGCGGCTTCTTCAGCATTCACGACGTCTGGACTTAACGATTAGATAAGTGCAGATTCAGTTTTTATCCTTTGAGTAACGAACTAAGGTATCAACCCAAAACGAAAGAAACCCACTGAGTTCCAGGAAGGCTGTCAACAGTCGATGTGGTGTCGCCAGAACATGGTCCGAAATAATGTAGTTCTAGCCTCTCATGTTGGCTGTCAAGGCAGCCAGCCCCCACGTTATGCCATCTCACACGTCCTGCAGGCAGCTTACCTGTAAAACCAGTTGTAAACGCCGATAGCACGATCAAGTCACGCATATTTTTTTGTCAATTGACTTTTGGGAAACCAATGCCATGGCAGGCCACGATTTCCGACAAATGCTTCTGCAGTAGTACTGAAGTATCGGTAACCCACTAGCAGTCAATAGAAAAACCACCAGGATCCACAGGGGGAAAAACGGAAGATAGGCTACCTTTCACCATCAGTAGGCCTAATTACAAGCTAGCGTATTACATACAGATTTCTTGGTTAGTGTTTACTGACGACAGAGAGAAGGTGTGGGCGGTGGAAGAAAGAAATAGGCTCTGTCTGAGTCTGGAAACATACTCCCCTCCCTACTGTTGATATTACTCGCTTGACTCTGGCTGGTGCTGCTGCCCGGTGGTCAGTCAGATGAGCCCTGACCAAGGTAAAACACCGCCATCTGATGGCTGGTTGATGAAGTCTCAGGAGGAAGACTCAATTTCGGAATGTTCTGTCTTTTTCACTTGGTTTGGCAGTTTGGCACATTTCTCACATCAGAATCAACATTCTTAAAAGCTCTGTTCCAATTGTCACATCATTATGTGAATTGCAAATGGTTTGGTTTATCCATGCAATAGTGTACAATGCACACAACAATTTTGTACAGTTTCCACTTGAAGAGCTCTTTTCCAAAATGAGATATATCCATTTTATAGAATGTTGGGAAATTGACATTTTAGTATTCGGCATTCCATTGAATTGCATTACAAAATGTATTTTATAGAGGTTTAAAAAGCATGTTCTCAAAACATTTGAGCGGCAAGAATTCACACATAGATGATAGGACTAGGCTACTTATCAGTCAATTCCAATATTAAAATGCAAAATGTCAAAAACGGTGGATATATAACGTTTTGGAAAATAGCTCTTCACTTACATTCAATTGCTTTTGTCATGAAATCAAAATGCTTTCTCAGGGGAAAAATACTATAGTTTATTATAGTATTTGGGTAGTTGACGTTTAAGGGCGTAACGCAAAAAAAAAAAAAAAAGTTTTTCAAATTCCTGAAAAAAATGATGGATAAAAATTGGAAAAAAATAGAAACAAATAAAGCACTTAGTGGTCTGTGGAATTTCACCTTATTTTTGGGAAAATGTGTCCTGCATCAACACATTGCATAGGCATGTCACACCGCAGGAAAATGGAGTCACACCACAGGGAATTCACTGCATTTTGGCCATTTTAATCCTTTTGTATACATGACTGACATCTGAGCTCATGCTAACTTGATAATGATATTGTGTTTAATCTTAATATGTGTTTTCATTTATATATATATATATAAAAAACCTTTTTTTCCACCTATAAGAGCAGTCACACCACAGGACACCTTAAAATGAACCTAAGCATTGCGTGACAGAAAGATTGCAATATGAAGACATATTAAGAGGTTAATAGTCACCTTGAACTTCTACAGCACTCTCCAATAAATGAGGTACTGACTGGTTAGGAGCCAGTCTTTAAGACCCTCGTAGTTGGCCTTGCAGCTGCCCATTCACAAACATTGACATACATGTCACCCCACAGGACGCGTGTTACGAAATTGAACTTGTAGTTAATATTACTGTCTTGAGTTTTTTCACATTCACATATCTTAATATAAAGTTAATATTTATGCAATCATGCCAAATGCTTCATACATTATTCAAAATGTTGTTGGTTAATTTATATATATATATATTATATTCCAGGTTTCATTAATGTTACAGTCACACCGCAGGATATTTGGAGTTTATATTTGACATATAAACCTTTACATAAATATTAACAAAAATGTTTCTTCTCATCTAAGACTAATATGAAACATAATGTACCACATCTTCTTTCATTGACATGTGTTTTTTTAAAGGAAAAATAACAGTTTTGTAGGTTTTTAACCAATGTTACGAAAAAACAAGGCGTCACGTCTTCCACCCATTTACTTCAGTATATTATAGGGTGGATTGCCCTAATGTGGGCCATTTTTTGGTTTTCGGACTTCTGAAGACTATTACAATGTCAAGACAACACATTAAATCCACATCCAATACATTTTTGGAATCCTCCAGGGGTGCCCTCATAAAATCAAGAGAAAAAATGCAGATATTTTTTTCATAAAAGAAATTATACAGACATTAGTGCTCTTAGTGCCCAAGCATCTCAGAGTATGAGCGACTTCCTAATGTGGGACAGTCATTGTCCTAAAGTGGGACAGTGAAATGTAATGTTAAATGTAATGCAAGACACTGTAAAGTCAATGTTAAATGTTTTAAACCATGGTGTACCTTCACAAATAATGGTAAACAACTAAACAAGTAGCATCATTCTCTCAAAACTATTTATTTTTGACATCAGCCATCGTTGCATTGAATACTGTGCAATTCATCAACAAAATGGGATTACAAGTTATAATTAATACATTTTAACGTAGTCTTTTAACCCTATTCAGACTGGGCTTTTTTGGCATTCCTGGGCCTGGGGGGGGGGCTCTTTTGACCCCCCCCTCTCATAACTCATGAACGGAATACAGTATGACTACGAAACTTGGGGGAGATGATCTACAAATGTTATGAAAAGTCACAAAGTTTCGTACTCATAGCTTAAGTCATTAAGGAGTTATACGACATCAAAGTTGGTGTGGGCACTTTTCGCCCCCCCCCCATGTTGTGTTTGCACGCGCGTGCGCGTGCGTGTGTTATATTGAGACATCCCCCTTACACACACACACACACACACACACACACACACACACACACACACACACACACACACACATACACACATGTGCACACACACAGCCCACACAAAACCTTACAGATATCCCTTGCCCTCAACTTTAATCCTTTCAAATATCACTTGACCTTAAATATATGCATTGCAACTATAATACAGTTTAATTTTCACCATGTAAATTACCACTGTTATTGCATAAACCAGTGTCCCACATTAGGCAAATCATGCCGTCCCACATAAATTCACTTTTAATACTTCCTAAAGTGATACAATTAGAGATTATGTTGTCTATGTATTACAGCTGGTATGAGAATACAACAACTCCCAAATTTATTTCAGTAGTTTTTTGCCAACATTAGAAAATATCATCAATATTGACATTTGTGGTATTCGGGTCCAACCAATCCAAAGAGATTTGTTGCAGGATAAAGACCAAATGTCAACTAAATTAGTTTTTCAGTGCATAAAATGAATGTTTAAATATGTTGACTTGATGTTTTTCAATAGTGTGGTAAATATACGAAATAACAATTCTGTCAGAGTCACAGCTATTCCGCCAAATATAGGAAATGAACACCTCAATGAACATGAAAAAGTCACACTATTCATCTGAATCCACTATGCTATGAACTTGGAGAATTATCTCATTGCCACATCAACTTTATGGAAAGTGTAACACCAGTGGATTTTTTGAATTTTGATACGTTTTTTGGACAAAATAATGTGCAAAAAGTTATTTTGCAAAAAATGTGCAAGAATTATAATGATATAATTGCAGAAACGGATTCCCTGACCATGAAAACATATAAGTAGACACCAGGAATACATCTGTACTCCTTTCACAACAGGAGATATGACACATTGTAGTATGGGACTGTCCGGCGGCCATCTTGGATTTGTAATATGAAAAAGCTAGCACATTTTTTGTAAGGCAAGAAATATATTTTCCTCACCATGAATCACCAAAGGGCAACCAACAGCTTTTCAGAAATGCATACAACTGTAAACATAAAAATTGTTGGATGACCCAGAACTGATATTGTTGCTATTATCTGGTAAAAGTTGACTTAAGAGATTATTCCCCCCATGACATGTGGTGGCTCAAACCCCTGGGTCGGGTGTCACTGACCCTACAAGACAAAGGACACTTGGCCACCTCTCCTTACAGTATAAAAGCCTATGATAAAGAGCCCCTCTTTGAGTTCTTTCTCCCATGCACAAGACAGCTATAAACTCCTAAATACCCAACGACGGTGCTATTTAGGATCAGGAACACTTCCGCTCTGGACTGTAGAAAATATTTCATTTCATTCTATCTCCAATACCGCAATTATTAGAGCCCCAGTCGAAGGATCTCTCTAGGTCCAATGTAATTATGTGATTGCACTTAATTACTATCACTGTTATAAAAATGATTAGTCTACCAATCTCTGTTACGTCTGGGTTCAGCTAGTTAAGGGTTCATTTCGTTGGTGCTCCTCAGCGCGCAACTTTTGTTTCTTTGAGGGCCCAGACCTGGGCTACGATTCTCGAAACCTTCGTTGCTAACTAACTTAGCAACTAACGACTCAGGTGCGACAAAACTGTTTCTGGAACACTTCGTTCGGACTTACAAAGTCCCAATGTTAACAAGTAATGTAGTTAGTCGTTCGTCCGGTGCTGAAGCGAACAACTCAGGTGTTGCTGCAAAACGAAGTAGGGGCTGTTCGTCAGTACTACTGTCGGATTTGGAACGAATAGCATGGTTAGCTAGTTCACCTTTGTTTTGGGAAGCATGTCACTCTTGCTCGTGGTTTGGGGCGGGTTCAGGCAGAGTTCAAGCAACATCGATCGATTACTGCCAACAAGTGCACAAGCCTCTGACCCATACTACACCAAATGTATAGTCATGTTATGAACAGGGCTGAAAAAAAAAACATCAACACAATGTTCAAATAGGGAAAAAGATATAGTAGGAAATTCTATGTTCCACTATAGTGCTTCACGAGCTCTGATCAATCAAAGCTGCGCCAAAAAAAAGAACCCTGTTTGATTACCATCGGGATTTGAACCCACACCAAAAGCAGCATCTCGCATGAATGCAGAGTATTTAATCGCTTACCTAACATATCTCCACACATAACAAAACTTTCTTGTGCTTCATTACTTCGTGGGGCACTTTTACATCAATATTTGGAAGCCACAACATTTATAGTCGCTTATGGACTTTAAATTAAGCAAAACTTTCATGTGAAAATCAACAGGAAGTGCCGCCATGTTTTTCTCACTGGCAAAGAGCACGGTCTCTTGGCGCCATCATGTGGTCAACGAGCATGCGTGGAACGACTGGATTTATTGTAATTCCGAATAAAAGGTTACATGACAGAGGAACGTGTTTAATCGGATTTAAAAGAGGAATAAACCACCCACTTTAATCTGACTTAAGTTTAAATCAGAATAAACTTAAATCCTGTTCGGTAAGTGTTTACATGATATTTTTAGAGTGGAATTAAGATTTAAAGTGAGTTAAATCGGACTTAAGTGTCTCATGTAAACGCATAGAGTCTCCGTTCTTGAATAAAAGCAAATACATTTAGTTTCAAGCAAACCACACCACATACTTGATGTTGGATGGCAGCAGATGTTAAAATGGCATGAGTGGCGTTATGGCAACTAAAACTCCATTGAAAATGAATAAATAAACACCAATTACTACTAAGACTGCAATACCACATTACTTGGTTTGCATATAAAAGCACCACAATTTCAAATTATATACAATATATACAACAACAACATAACATAAGGACTCCCTACTTGGTTTGTATATAGAAGCTCCACAATTTCATATTATATAGACTACAATATACAACAACATACAACAACACATAGCATAATAGAACTCCCTACACTGACTGCCCCCTTATCCACGTCTTCAAAGCACGTTTAAACCCATCTAAGTTACTGATTGTCTTTACATTACTTGGTAATCTGTTCCACATACTTGATGCAACAGATAAAAATGTTTATACCAAGAACAATTACGCACACACACAGAGGGTGGATAAACAGTTGCAGCACAGGAATAGGCACCTGCGCTTAATGTATCTTATTGAGGGAATCGAAATCTTGTCACACTGAAAATGCCTTTGCGCTTACCATTCATCGCCCATTGCTCTTCAGTCATTGATGGCGATAGTGATGTGTAGACCGACATTTGGTTAATGCATTTAATGGGGTGGATTTTGGGGATATGATTGTGTTAACAGGTCTTTGCCGACGTTGAAGGACTTTGAATGTGCCATGTTTACAGACATTAACGGCCCCTTCCATAGGACTACATCCAGGACCGCTGGAAGCTTTGGCTGGGCCCGGGACAAAAATCTCTGATTGGGCCCCCCTTCCACCGACACCGACCACCAGCCCCCCCCCCCCCAAAAAAAAAAAACCTAAACAATTTTACCATTCTGAAAATATAACATTGTTCTATCCATGCAGTCCAGCCCACATTTTTTTAAAAGAAACTAAATAGATGTGATTCTCATTCCTATTAATAACAGAAGTGTAGGCTGAGTGTAATTTGGCAATTTGAAGGCTTGCACATCAAAACTATGACTGAGAAGGAGTCACCTTTTGCTAAACTGACCTCAAGTGACGTGACAGAGAGCAAGTGAACAGGAACACACAGAGTGTGCTGCTGTGCTCCCTCCCTCATCAAAGCCTCTCACAGCAGGAGTAGGCCTCCTAACACAGGAATGTGTCAATTTACAGAAAACTATGCACAACGAATCTACACTGTATTTCTCCTCACAAAGTTAACAGGTTGATAATTTGTTAGCATCTGTGCTAAGCGGAGATTTAGCAATAGCGTTGCATAGCGCTGTTTAAAAAGTTGGTTGTCCTTCTCCTGGCAAACGTGCGCCCGAGGCATTATCCCACACAACCAGAGATTATAATAGGCTACTCCTAGAATCTCTGGTATGATTGTGTGGGCTCATATGCATTTTATTCTTAACTGACAGTCAGATTTGAAGCACAATGTTATTAAGCTGTTCTGGTTAGGAAATAATACAATGTCCGTTTTCTATTGTGTTCATCCGTGTGCGCGTCCCTGCCTGAAACATTTGATTTGGAAACATATTTGCGGAGTAGGCCTAGGCTAATGCGCATATTCATAGATTCTATTAGATATAGGCATAAGCAACACAGTGTAATTAAGCCGTTGTGGTAATGAAATTATTCAGTGCCCCCTCTCGGTCTGATTGATCTCCGTGTGTCTTGCACACGGCCTCCGGTGTCAGTGTTAGGCTAGGCCTACTTGGCGACGGGACTGGAAAAAGTTGGCCGTGTCTTACCTGGATCTGCTGCACAGTTGCTTTTACTGGTAGGTAGGCCTACCTGCTGCATCACCCGAGTCTTTTCTGAAATGTATGTAGAGAACCCCTCAGGCTTTTGGCTTCTTCATCTCTTTTTCGCCTTTCTTTCCTTTTCAGCGCTCCTGACTTGTACATGTTGTTGTCTAATCGGCTCGCGCACTGACCACTTATCGAATGATGTGGTCTTTTTTTCTAGAAAGACCAAACCATTTTGGAATAGGGGTGATAGGGGGTTATTGACATATATTCTGTCCTGGCCCTTTGGAGTATTGTGTGGCGATGACAGATAGCTAACAAATCAAGATCCAAGGCGTGATTCCAGTTTGAGGGCTTTTTTAATGTATCCTCTTGAATCTTACAATTTTGTAAAACTGAAAAACATCAAATAAACAAGATACAAATATCAGGCTGATTCTCCATAAGAAATAAAATGCAACACTTAGGCTGCACTCTAAATTTGTTTTACATGAGCTAACTAAATTATTATCTTTCTCCAAAACAGGAGGTAGGCAACAGTATCTCTTCACATAGGATATCACCAGGTAAGATAAAAAGGTAAGTATGGCGAACTTTAATATTTAACATATTTAGGATTTACAAGAGGCATAACACAGGTAAGTAAGTATGCAAGTATGAAAACTAGGAAAGTTACACACGAAGTACAAGATATGTCATAACACAAACGAAGCTTTCAATGGGCTGAATAACGTGTGAATTAGCTGAATAGCATGGCTGAACGATAGGTGCTTAGCATAAATCACACCCTAAATAACGATCTCTGTAGAAAAGTGATCTATCGTTTTTACCACCGCAGTTAACATTCTAGTGACATGAAACAACTTTACAGAAATTTCTACTACTTACTAATGGTTCCACTCCTAGGTTTTCACAACTGAAATTCAGGCGGAGCTCATTTGAATACAGCCTTCCACAGCTTTCAAGTTTCGTAAAAGGAAGAGCCTCGAGTGACAGGAAGTGATAGAAATTATTGAAGCAGTACCTAACAGTAACACAAGGGGGCACCTAATCCCACCCAATAACAAACAGGACAGCACACTCCCCGCTTGGTATACTTGTATACCACTATTTACTCTTTCTTTAGAGTCATCAGTAAAACAACATCAGAAATGGGTCTAAGATACTCCTTAACTACCCCTTGGCTAAGAGTCTTGACTATGACCTTACGAACTTTGGTGTCTGCACTAGGAATTGCCTTAACTACCCGCCCAAGAGGCCACATGTTACGCTTTGCCTGACTGTCCTTTATCAAAACAATGTCACCTTCCTGGAGGTTGGGCTTCTCTGCAGTCCACTTCCTCCGTGGTTGAAGTGTCGCCAGGTACTCCGACCGCCACCTCTTCCAGAAGGAGTCCGCCAAGCTCTGGACCTGGCGCCACTGGACCTTGCTGAGATGATCCAGCTCGAAGTCTCCCAGGGGTGCCGGACTGGCGCTCGCCTTCTGGGTGAGCAGAGTGGCAGGTGAGAGGATTTCTGGTACCTCTGCATCGTTGGAGACAGGGAGTAGGGGGCGTGCATTCATGATAGCCATAACTTCGGCCATCAAGGTTGTCAGGACTTCATGAGAAAGTCTTGTAGCACCATCCTTTGCAAAGAGTCCATCCAGTATGCGTCTTGCTACTCCTATCAGTCTCTCCCAAGCTCCACCCATGTGTGAGGAATGGGGAGCATTGAAAGTCCATGTGCATCCCTGCTCTTGCAGGTAGCTCTTGACCTCAGGGTCATCCGTATTGATTTGAAGCTCATGGCATGCACCAATGAAGTTAGTGCCTCTATCTGACCTTAAGTGTTTGACAGGTCCACGGATGGCTAGAAAGCGTCTCATGGCATTGATGAAACTTGAGGTTGACATGGATTCAATCACTTCAAGGTGTACAGCTCTCGTACTAAGGCAAGCAAAAATGACTGCCCACCTCTTGCTCTCAGCGGCTCCCCCTCGAGTGCGCCTAGTGGTTACTGTCCATGGGCCAAAGGCATCGAGCCCTACATGAGTAAAGGGCGGATCCATTGCCAGTCTATCAGCAGGCAGATCTGACATCTTCTGAACTTCAATCTTTCCTCTCAACTTTTTACAAGTGACACATTTGAAAATGATGCTGGAGATGAGATTTTTGCCTTTGACTATCCAAATGCCAGCAGTACGTAGTGCGCCCTCTGTGAAGTGGCGACCTTGGTGGGCCACGTTGTCATGGTAGTGTCGGACCAGGAGAGTGGCCACATGATGGTCGGCTGGTAGGATGAGTGGGTGTTTCTCTCCGTCTGCTAAGTCCGCTCTGCTTATCCGACCTCCGACTCTGATCAGTCCATTTTTGTCGATGAAGGGATCGAGCCTTGCAAGGGGACTTTGACAGTGCACCGTGGAACCCTGAGTCAAGCATTTTAGCTCGTCCTTGTAAACATCCTCCTGAACAGCCTTGAAGATACTTGTCTTTGCTTGGAAACGCTCTGCAGGGAGCAACTGGCTGCATTGATGCCATCCCTTGCAGTCATCACCCGTCACTTCTCCTGAGAATGACTTGGCTGCATGAATGAGAAGTGCCATCCCTCTTACTAGGCTCTTCCAAGAAGAGAAGCGATCAAATCTTGTCGAGCCAAGAGCCTGCTCTGTGACCTTGGTTAGAAGACATGTGGCTTGTGGCCTGACTTCTTTGTCTGTGTCTGCATCAACAAGTTCAAATGTTCCTGCTTCATCATTTAGATCCGTGGTCGACTGGCTAAGAAACTGAGGGCCAAGCAACCAGTTAGACGATGGGAGTTGAGCTGCTGGAAACGGTCTGGTTCCCTGGTCTGCAGGGTTCTGGTCTGTCAAGACGTACTGCCACTGTTCTGGTTCTGTAGATCCTCGAATGCGGGCTACTCGATTAGCTACATAGGTGTAGAATCTTCGTGAACTGTTATGAATGTAACCCAGTACAATGCGGCTGTCGGTGAAGAACTTCACTGCTTGTAACTCTATGTCTATTTCAGACTGGATCACCTCTGCCAGCTCAACAGCCAAGACAGCTGCACACAACTCCAAGCGTGGTATGGTGTGCATGGGGTAAGGCGCAAGTTTTGATTTGCCCATAACAAATCCTACATGCCATCTTCCTTCAGCGTCCAAGGCACGCAAGTAAGCCACGGCAGCTATTGCAAGAGTTGAGGCATCTGAGAAAACACAGAGTTCTATCCTGTTATAGTATGACATGGAGGGTGGTAGGTATGATCTGCGGATGCAAACCTGTTCCAGGTCTGTTAAGGAGTTGATCCATGTTTTCCAGTGTTCTGCTTTCTCTGGTGGAAGGGGTGTGTCCCAGTCATACTGCTCTGAGGATACGTCTCTCACCAAGGCCTTGCCCTGGACAGTGATGGGTGAAGCAAATCCCAGGGGATCGTACAGACTGTTGGTGGTGGACAGCATGCCTCTGCGAGTGAATGGCTTGATGTCTCTTGACACTCTGAAGGTGAAACTATCAGTCTGGAGCTCCCAGTTCAGGCCTAAACTCCTTTGCAGGGGCAAGGGGTCTGCTCCCAGATCTAGATCTTTGAAGTCGCTTGCTCTTTCATCCACAGGGAAAGCCTCCATGACCCTCGGGCTGTTTGAGGCTATCTTGTGAAGATTCAAGTTGGACTCAGCCAGTAGAGCTTTTGTTCGTTGCAGAAGACCGATCACTTCATCCTCCTTGGCCAATGACACGAGCCCATCGTCAACGTAGAAGTTCCTGAAGACGAACTCCTTTGCATCACTGCCATGCTCCGTTTTTCCTTGCTCTGCAGCTCTCCTCAGTCCATACGTCGCTACGGCTGGAGATGGGCTGTTGCCGAACACATGCACAGTCATCCAGTAGTCTATGATGTCTTTATCCGGATCATTGTCTTTGTGCCACAAGAACCGGAGGAAGTGGCGGTGGTCCTCTCTGACTTTGAACCCATAGAACATTTGCTCTATGTCGGCGGTGGCGGCAATTTGTTCTCTTCTGAACCGTAGCAGGACACCAAGTAGAGTGTTGTTTAGGTTGGGTCCACTGAGAAGCACTTCATTCAATGACATCCCTTTGTACTCCGCACTGGAGTCAAAAACAACTCGTATTTTCCCTGGCTTCTGGGGGTGGTATACACCGAAGGTCGGCAGATACCAGCACTCCTGCCCTGGCTGTAGTGGAGGAGCTTGTTCGGCCTGGCAGTTGTCAATGACCTTTTGCATAAAGTCGAAGAAGTGCTGCTTCATGTCAGGTTTCTTCTTGAATGAACGCTGAAGAGATTGGAGTCTTTGAGCCGCCTGCTCTCTGTTGTTTGGAAGGCGCTTACGAGGAGCGCGGAAGGGCAGTGGTGCCACCCAGTGGTTTTCATTGTCCATGTACACTTCCTTCTCCATTAATCTGAGGAACTTGCTGTCATCCACCGACATGGCTGGTATGTTGTCTGCTGGTGTTCTCTGAAACACACCGTTCCCAAGATCATCCTCACTTCTCTCTGGAATGTCCTCCTCACTCCGAGACGGGACTTGAAGACTGCACTGATTTGGTCCAGTGGGCCTCTCCTTGATGTGGATGTTGTTAGTGCATGGCTTTAGGAAGGAAGGACGTCCATTTTGGAGGACATGGGTCTTGTAGGCATTGACTTCCCCTGTCTTGTGAGCGCCACCCAGACATACCTCCCCCACTATGACCCAGCCAAGGTCAAGCCGTTGAGCATATGGCGAGTTGTGTGGTCCGTTTCGCTGCTCCCGCACCTTGTGCAAGCTCAAGACGTCTCGGCCTAGTAGGAGAAGAATGGGTGCACTGTTGTCGAGAGGTGGGATCTTGTCAGCCACTGGTCTGAGGTGAGGGAAATATTGGGTGGACTCAGGTGTCGGGATCTCTGATCGGTCACCAGGTAAGTATTCGCACTCCAGCAGGGTGGGCAGAGTGACCTTGGTCTTCCCATCGAGAGATTCTACAGTGATGTTAGTCGCTGTCCGTCCGGCAGTCTCCACTCTGCCTGAGCATGTTTTTAGCGTGTAGGGGGATGCCACGCTGCTGATGCCCAACAGACTGAAGAACTCAGATTTGACTAAGGACCGATTGCTTTGGTCATCGAGTACTGCGTATACCTTGTGAGACTTGTCTGGGTTATCAGAATGGGAAACTTTGACCAAGCAGATCTTGGAACAGGATCTAGGCTGGAGTGCGTCGCCACAAATCTGGGTGCATTTGGAAGAGATAACTGGGGATGCTACAAATCCACTCTCCCCGCCTTGCTCCCCGCTCTGGTCCTTCCCCTGTGGGTAATCAGCTTGCCCATGAGGTGACCACGACGCAGGACCAGGATGCATCGCTGAGGTGTGCTTGTCGCTGTCACACTCTTTGCATTGCAGTGTGGTCTTGCAGTCTCTGGCGATGTGCTTGGTGCTGGCACAACATCTGAAGCAGATTGAATTCTCTTTTAGGTATGCTTTCCTCTCATCAAGGTGCTTAAGTCGGAAGCCACGGCATTTTGTCAGTGGGTGCGGTTTCTGGTGTATAGGACATTCTTTGTCCGGTTCTGTCGTCACAGGTGTGCTGTCGTGAGTTGCACCACCTGTGGCTGCGACGTCAGTCTTTTTAACTGTTACTGCAGATTTTTGTTGACTGGGGGTAGAGGAAAGGTTGAATGCAAAACTGGGGTCATTGCGAGTCTTGGCTTGGGAACAAACAAATTCAACAAAGTAGCTGAATGGCGGGAAAGGCACACGATACTTCTCCTTGTATCTGGATCCCTGTGTCATCCAGCGTTCCCGCAGTGAGGAGGGGAGCTTTTCAACAACTGGATTCACCCCTCTGGCTGTATCGAGGTACATGAGTCCAGGCAAGAATCCCTCAGCCTTTGCAGCTTGTAGCTCTTTCAACAAGTCACCTAATTCTCTGAGCTTGTGGGTTTCCCCATTGGAGATGACTGGAAAGGCATCCAGTCTTTTCATTAGGGCATCCTCAATCACCTCTGGGCTTCCGTAGATTTCCTCCAAGCGCTCCCAAACCGTCCACACACCTAGCCTGGGATTGTTTACATGAACAGCCCTAATCCTCATGGCCTGAGCTGACGACCTGGGCCCCAACCATTTAACCAGCAGGTTGAGCTCTTCTTGCTCAGATAGGTTTAGTTCCTTTGTGGCCGCGATGAAAGAGGCCTTCCATGCCCAATAATTCTCTGGACTGTCATCAAAGGCAAGGAGTCCTGAGCTTACCATCTCCCTTCTCATTAGATACTGAGCCAAGACATGGGTTTGTGGTGTTGGGGGCAGATCTCCCTGGTTGGAGTGAAATGCAGGAGGGTTAGCTGCTGTGTATTTCCTTTCCATGTCAGGAGTCGGAGGTGAATTTTTGTTCTTTGGCAAAAATGTCTTTGGGGCAGAATGAGCAGCGTGGCGACCAGTAGTCATGGTTCTGAGCTTGGTTTCTTCCACGAAAGACTCATACAGTGACTCTTGGTCTTTGTTGCTAGGGGGTCGAGAGGTTACTGGTGCTTGCTGAGCAATTGACTGCTGTGCACAAGGAGCTGGAAGCAATTGTGGTGGATGTGCATGAAATGGCTGTGTTTCGACATAGTCTTGTGTGCGTGTCACAGGATCGTCAAGGGCTAGATCCTGCAACTCAACAAGAACATCGCTTTGCCTTTGTTCAAGCTCGGCTGCTGCCTCTTCATATACAGCTGCCTCTGTTGATGCTGCAGTTGCTTCTTTTTCTTGTTGTAATACGTGAAGACGTGCATCTATTTCAGCCCTTTCCCTCATCATTGCTGCCTCCTTTTCAGCCATTTCCCTCATCATTGCTGCCTCCCTCTCTGCAAAGGATACTTTAGATTTTGCTGCTTCAGCCTTAGCTCTGGCTCTTGTCGCAGCAATGCTGGCTGATGTCCTGGTTGATGATCGGGATGATTTGTGAGAAGATGAACCTGAGGCATGAGATCTTGTCTCCAACTGAGACTGACGCTCCTCTTGACCAACCTTGCTCATCTTGTATGCTTCAGCTGAGTTGTTCACCGTTGTTCAACTGCCTACTCCTTCCGAGTGGTCATTATTTTACTATTCTGTCCTGGCCCTTTGGAGTATTGTGTGGCGATGACAGATAGCTAACAAATCAAGATCCAAGGCGTGATTCCAGTTTGAGGGCTTTTTTAATGTATCCTCTTGAATCTTACAATTTTGTAAAACTGAAAAACATCAAATAAACAAGATACAAATATCAGGCTGATTCTCCATAAGAAATAAAATGCAACACTTAGGCTGCACTCTAAATTTGTTTTACATGAGCTAACTAAATTATTATCTTTCTCCAAAACAGGAGGTAGGCAACAGTATCTCTTCACATAGGATATCACCAGGTAAGATAAAAAGGTAAGTATGGCGAACTTTAATATTTAACATATTTAGGATTTACAAGAGGCATAACACAGGTAAGTAAGTATGCAAGTATGAAAACTAGGAAAGTTACACACGAAGTACAAGATATGTCATAACACAAACGAAGCTTTCAATGGGCTGAATAACGTGTGAATTAGCTGAATAGCATGGCTGAACGATAGGTGCTTAGCATAAATCACACCCTAAATAACGATCTCTGTAGAAAAGTGATCTATCGTTTTTACCACCGCAGTTAACATTCTAGTGACATGAAACAACTTTACAGAAATTTCTACTACTTACTAATGGTTCCACTCCTAGGTTTTCACAACTGAAATTCAGGCGGAGCTCATTTGAATACAGCCTTCCACAGCTTTCAAGTTTCGTAAAAGGAAGAGCCTCGAGTGACAGGAAGTGATAGAAATTATTGAAGCAGTACCTAACAGTAACACAAGGGGGCACCTAATCCCACCCAATAACAAACAGGACAGCACATTGACCGTTTTTTTCAAGGGCAATGAAGGCAAATATCTACAAGTCATTGTTTGAATGCAAATAAAGCACCTTTCTTCCCTAAATCAACACATTTTTGAAGTGACCACACAGCAAAAGTACTCCGTAATGGATCCGCCCCGGAGTCCACCATCCAGAGGTCATCCTCCGGAACGGATCCGGTAAACAGATCCGTATCGGCGTCCACTTGCACGCCACCTATCATCCGACGCGGAGGCGTGGTGCGGACTCAAAAGGGACCCGTTTGTCACCCGCAACGGATCCGCGTGCAGAAGCGTACCTCCGCAGTGAGCCCGGTTCGGAGGCGTGACATCCGATGCGGATTCATTTCGTGTCCACTTATTGCATCCGTCACGGATCCACTATTTTTTATCAGTTACGGACCCATTCCGGACTCATAGATGTTCTGGGACGGTACCATTTTGGATCCTTGCTCATAAAGTTACTTTCTTATTATGCTATAATCCCAATAAACTAACACTAAACCAGTTAACCGTTTCAAACAGCATTTAGATTTAATTCCACAGATAACACAGACCTGGCCTAGACACCGTTTAAATAAGATCCCGAAAAAACACAACCTGACGAAGAACTTCACTCATCATGATTTTTTATTTATCTTGACATTATTTTTCTGTCTCACTGTGCGTGTCGTGGCTGCCTTCTCTTCCTTCCCTCATCGACGGGGAAACATCACATAGTGCTCCGATCTGAAAAGGCAACAGGTGCTAAACTTAGAGCTTTCATTTAAATTTCGTAAGATGACAATCAGACATTGCATTGCATATGGAATGGACAACGCTCTTTCACATCTCTATCCCGTGACAGTAATGATGTAGAATATTATAAGATGTACAATGTCCTACTTACTTTTGGTCGTAAAAGCCGGGAGGCAGGCGGGCATCACCGTAGCAGGGTGGATTACAGCTGGCTAGCCCTGTCCGACCCAGAGGTAATTCCACCTGTTTACTGTTGCACAAGATTAAGAACAAATTCAGATATTTGTAGCCCAACCACGGACATCTGTATCAAACTATGAGCCCAGCTACTTCATTCATTCACCAATGATGGACAGCATATGGGACGAGGGCGCAGTTCATGGCCATCCACTAATTGCTAATAAATAATTAGCCTGGATTTCGTTAACGTGAGGAGAACATGATGCCACCGCTTTAGGATTTGTACCGTTAAAAACACAGTTGGTGCCAAATCTGTTGAGAGCATCACCAATCCGTGTAAAAGTGTACCACGAGCCAAATTCAGACTAATATAGCCGTTTCATAAGAGTATTTGAACACTTAGACCTACGTTTAACTTTACACAAGTTTGCTTCAACCGGTTTGCTAGTAGCTGGCTAGCAAGCTAACGTAAACAAGGCTGTTAAAATCGGTGGGGGATGGAGACTCCCAACTGAGATCGCTCCCGGACGTGCGGTCCCAGGTGTTTCTATCACTCCCGGACGTGTAGTCCCACCCGATTATATTTCACGTATTATCATATACTGCCACATACAAGCAATTTAGGGTTAGGGTTAGGGTTAGGTTTAGGGTTAGGGTTAGGTTTAGGGTTAAGGTTAGGGTTAAGGTTAGGGTTAGGGTTAGGGTTAGGGTTAGAAACAAAAAACTAACATCAACAAGATAACTAGCTCCGTCATATGGCGGTGGTACCGATAGTCTGGCTAGTGGGAGCGAGATGAAAGGGGAGCGTCCTGGGTTGGGAGCGTCAATCAGGGAATCGTTAAAATGGGCACAACGTAGATCATTTTCATTCAACTGCACTTCCTCCTCATGTATCGGATGGCATCATATTTTAACAGCAGGGGTGATAGTGAAAAAAAAATCTGAGCCTGAACTTTTTCCCCTGCTCCAACGACGACGACAAGGTAGCCTACTGCATAGTGACGTAACGAAGGCCTATTTTGACACACTATTTAATAGCCTGTGTATGACCATTATTCAAGTCTGATAGTAGAAGAAAACCCTGCCTGAACCTGTCACACTTTCTGAGATAAGAATAACCTAATGGCTAATTATTACCAATGTTTTTTATTTTTGCAAACTCTGTCAAGCCTGAAATCAGGCATGGAGCCTGAATACTATCAGCCCTGTAACAGCATTTAGGAAATACTACAATAGCCAATGTAGTTCTCCATGTCTTTGAATGAATGAACTAGCTGTCTCGTTTTGAAAACTAGGGTAAACATACACTTTTTAAAGTCATAAAACAAAATCCTACGAAATATCAATAAGCATTGATAGTATAACAGCTTCAGATATACTTTTTGTACCTTTGTGTATCACCTAATATAAATAAATCAATACTTACTGGAGAGCGCTGTTCGGTCATGTCTGCCCCAACAAAAACTGTACCTAACGTCCGTTAGATTTTACAGCGCGTCCGCGTTTGTGAATCAGATATAGATGCGATTATGGTCCGCGTTTTGACAGTAGAATTTGGGGCGGCGCACGGTGGCGACCCTGATCCACCAAGTGGAACTCAAAGGAATGTGACAGTGACACGGATGTGGTGACTTGAACGCGGCTCCGAATCGGAGTCCTCTGCTGTGTAATTAATCCCAACGTCATGGGGGCCCAGTTATGGGCCCCCCTAGTCCAGGGCCCGGGACAAAAAGCCCTTTTGTCCCCCCCTGTCGGCGGACCTGACTACATCCATCCCTTCCTGTGCGTCTTTATGTACAACGGCAATAATGGCAGTTCCACCAGCTTACGTTGCGCGTAAAGACGTGCAGACTGGAAAATTAAATAAACATTCTGATATGTTGTATTAGTTATTAATTCATTAAATTAATTATTAAGTAATTTCAGTTATCATTTCAAGCAGCATTTAACTGCACTCTGCCTGGCCATGACCTGTTGAAATGTTGCGTTGCCCATGAGCGTGAGAATGACTTTGCTTGCCGTTCTGGAAAAAAGATGTGATGGGTGGTTATTATAGGCTACTTTATTCACCGGGGATTGAATTCACACCTCCGATAAGGAAACGGCAAACGTGTATGGAATTCCGACATTCTAACCACTCACCCACCAACCATGCTTCCAAATTAGTGGTAGGCTATACCACAGACATCATATAGAAGACTAGATGCGCTATCCGCGTTCCCGTCATGCAAGTCGAACGTCCGTGCATGGCGGCCATGTTAGCGCAGCCTCTGGCTCAACCAGTTGCAGTGAGTTTTTGGTGATCCATACTCTTCAGATGGCCATAATTCCCTCAAATTTACGTGGATTTTCGAAAGGCTTGGTTTGTTACACAGTTTAAAAAAGTCTGAACGTAAGTATTATGTTGATACTGCATAGTGATTAATATTCACGTTATATTATATTATATTACATTACATTATAATGTACATGGGCCTACAATCATGTATAATATGGTTTAGTCGGCTTATTCAAGTAATTAAATAGATCCCATAAACAAATGCACAAAGTATTCTTTTATATTTTGAGTAAAATAACAATTAAACGGTCCCATGTGTGCTACATTCTGCTTTGGGTTGGACAGCTCCACCTTGTGTTCAAAATGAGTCATGACGCTTAGAATGGAATTGTTGCGATGTTATCTCTCTTCCAGTACCTCATCTGTCGCCTCTAATTTGATGCAAATGTGATTAATATATGCCTTCCATCAATGTAATGCACAACAACGGTTAAAATGTGTATTTGCTCTTGGTCCATCTCTATTTTTGGACAAATAAATAAGTGGGAAGCATATTACTCTCCTGTGCGTTTTACCTTAGTCTGCACTTAAGTTTTAAGGAGCCATACTATTTATATACACGTGTCAATATTTCAGCGAAATAACAGCATACATAGTTCAGCATCTCAACGTCTCAATTCCTCAGTTAACTTCAGGTGTGACGGAGGCTCTGTGGAGAGTTTAGGCTGCGCTAATATGGCCGACCTGTGCGGACGAGCTTGAAATACGCGATGACGTATCTAGTCTTCTATATGATGTCTGTGGGCTATACAATATTAATCCAAACATTTTATGCAAAACCTAAGTAAAAAATAATACATGGTGGATTGTAATGTCGCATTTGGTAACTGCAGTTGAAGAGGGGTGAAGTCGGGGAGATGATTGTGTTGACAAAGATTTGTGGACTTTGATAGATGTAATTAGCCTACTGAATTTGACAGGCACTGTGAGGTACAGGGTCACTGCTTTGCGATAAATGCACCCGAGCTGAGGCGAGACACTCCGAGCATTTCCGAAAACTTCATCGTGCGTCTGAACTTACTTGGTTGGAATTTCATCGGACTTACTTCGTAATATCGAACCTAGTTGGTCTAAGAGTTTCGAGAAATCATAGTTGTTGGTTAGTTGTTGTGTTCGTTCGGACTTACTTGGTCCGAAGGCTAATTTTGGTCGGATTCGAGAAATCCACCCCTGCACGTTAAGTCGTTAAGGAATGCGACAGAGGTCATGGTGCCAGGATGGTATTACAGCTATTAAAGGAGGTGTTTCCTCCGTGTCCCACACCTGATCGACTGCCTCAGGTTAACGAGCGGTGGGCACACGGCCTGAAAGAGATGCAATCACCCCGCTCAGTACGTCCCATTTTTCAGGACATATCTCACCCTCAGGTAGACACCAGTGACGTTGGATCCAAATCTGTGTTGGTCCAAAGTTTATGTGCCTGGCTCCATCCACAGGGAATGACCTTTACTGCCGAATTACCGGTAACCAGAACAATAAACATATGCATAGACCAAACGGATTTCTTCCCCAAAAGTGAATGAAAGTTTATTATCAGACAAAACCTACTGTGTCAGCAATACGATTACGAACAGAATACAATGTTGAAAGAAGCCAATGCACTACCTAAATTAAGAGGAAAATACTACATGGACAGAGGTCCACGGGAGCCCTTTACCGGGTTTCAACTCAAAGATTTGATCATTACATCAAAGTTTAATACTTGGTTGCCTCGTGGGACGACCGCAGCCAGGGACCATTGAGCAATCAGTTACCTGAACATGGGCTGTCCTAATGCCAAGGGGTTTGGCTTCGGAACTCAGCTTCTAACCAAGTTGTACTCAAATCCTAAAATACTACATTTTTACTATATTACCTAAAACAATTACAAGACCGAGACCTGTTCACCACTCGAAGTATTTCCATCAGATTGATACCAAACACAAGCGTATGATTTTAATACATTGTGGTTAAATTTTATCTTATATGATTCATATGCAGATTATTATATGTACATGTCTATGCAGGAATATTGAGATATGTGTATATGACTATATGTGTATATGTCTGTGACTATATATATATCATTCCAGTGTCAGCATTGTGATCTGTATTGAGTGTCAGCTCAGCTGAGGTGTGAGTGAGCTAATTAGCATCTGTAAGGGGCCTGGTAGGCCATGGGGCTGTGTGAGCTCACACAGTATAAAGGCGCTGAGAGGACACAGCAAAAGGTGCATTCCACTTAGGTAGATCAGCAAGACTGGTGTATCATTAGGATGTGCCCTGTTCCATATTTTCTATGGGGCAGTAATGAATAAAGAATTCTGCAGAAACTCACCGAACCCAAAGTGCTTGTCTGACAGTAATAGAGAAAATACCCACATTTAATGGTGTCAGAAGTGCGATGATGATGGAGCTGCAGACAGGGGAAAGATGGACTATTCCAGGAAGGACAACATCTCAAAAAACTTGGCCAAGTAAGAAGTGGAAGAAACCTACTGGAAGAAGTTCATCAAAGACCTGCCGACGGCAAAAGTTGGACCGCACTCGGGGCCCGGTGAGTAGATTCCAATAACGTTAATTATTTCAAATAATTGTATTATGTTAGCTAAGGAAGTGGGAAGTTAAGCTGAAATGTACAGTTGTTTGAAATGATGAGGTTGGGGGAACATAAAGAAACCAAAAATGGATGATCCAGCGTATTACCGAGGATGAGGGAGTGTTTGAGTTATACAGACGGCGGGCACTGCACACTTAACGTGGCCTATTAGAAGCGGTGTACAATATGAACGGCGTATGTGGTAGGTGGTCGATTTCAAGGTCTTAGGTTGGACAGGCTTATTTTTGGATATGAATTGGACGATCAGAGAATCGGCCAAATGGAGCGCTGAGTAATGGATGGATGATCTTATGTACTGATGATTGAAGGGTGTGTGGCGAATGACAAGGTGGCTAGATCATGTATATGACAAGAAGCTATGATTTATGAACGAGGTTTGAATTGGTAGAAGGACTTTCATAATATCTTTGATGTAAGACAGGCACAGTTCATTACGAGAGATCTCGGTGTGTATGATAGGCCTACTGTGTGTGTGTGGCATTACTCAGGGAGAAGAGGAATAATTGTATGGACAAATTTAAATACTAGGTGAAGATGTTTAGCTTTTTCCCCGTCGGAAGATGAAAAATAATTTTAATTATGGATCAACCTCTGGTGTAATTTTAATAGTGGAAGTTAATCATTTTTGCTGTATGTGAATTTGGGCATAAAGAGAGAGAGAGAGAGAGATAGAGAGAGAGTATGCCAATGTGTGTGAAGTGTTAGTGTGTGTGTGTGTGTGTGTGGATCCACAAAAAGAATGTCTGATGTGTGTGTAATTTTGTGTGGCTCTGGATATGGTGTGATATCAGAGAGAGGGAGAGAGAGAGAAAAAGAGGGAGAAAAAAAAAAAAAGAGAGAAAACATTGATTGGCTTGTAGGTAATGATTGGATTGAAAGATGAGAAGAAAGTACAGAGAATTAAAAGGTTTTGAAAGTGTGAAAATAGATGGAAAGAATTATTTCTTTTGGATGGAGATATCCAGTGTAGAAGGAACAGGTCAGGTAGGGATAAAAAGCAAAGGGCTGAGAGGCCATATAGACTGTGTTGGCTGGAATTATTTCAGTGTATAATATACATGGCAAGATAGAAAGATAGCCTACTTTGATAGAATAATAATGGAAGAAGGAATGAAGAGGAGCACAAGGTACAGTAACTAAAGAGTGGGAGCTAACAGAGTGACGACATGGCGAGTAAATTGGTTGGTGGTTGCGGCTGTATGACATCTGTTCAATAAGCTTTGACTGGGTTGAATGTGAAATCATATAGGCTAGCAGGAAGTGTGGAAGTCTGAATGGCTATGCAGAAATTTGAATTGGGGTGAAAATGCATGCAGTGTGAACTGATAAGGTATTTTAACATCATACGAGGAGAAAAGGTAAATTTCTGTGGATGTGTGGTACTCTGTTTGGCCACTAGGGGTTAATTACCATGGCAATGGGAAGAGAGATGGAAGCTGAAGTGACTATTGGAAGCTGGAAGCCGGAACTAGCTTTAAATTTTCATTTGGGAAGAGCGGAATGGAATGGAATATTCCTTATGGTAAAAGAGAAAAATAAAATAAAATAAAATAAAATAAAGAAGGAGAAACATGGGAACAGAAGTCGCTGAAAATTAAGGGTACTTAACTTGGTGGCAAGAGGTCTGTGAGTGTCTTTATAAATGTAAATGAATGTGTCAAGTAGAGGTGCCGACGGTCTGGAAGGAAAACATTAACATGTCTGATCTTGAAGAATTAAAGAAAGCAATGGATGGTAATGTGCTGGCAACTGGGAGTTGAGAATGCTTAACATATATTTGCAATACATTGATGACCAGGGGGCAAGGAGTGGTTGATAGCCTATGGGGGGTGAAGACCCAGTGTGATTTAACAGGTGTGGGGGAACTCCCAGACTGGCTGGGGCCCTGTGGGCAATTGGTTATCACTGGTCTGAAGTGGTTCTTAGACTTTTAAAGTTGGCTGATAAACATTTGAAAGGAAGAAGGGACTGAAAGGGACAGCTCAAAGTTAACAAACAATTTAGCATGGAGTGAATGAAGAAGACAGGAAGGTCTTAGCTTAAATTGGATTATGATAATGGGCTGCGATGAACAAAGGATGGAAGTGTTTGTTTGCTGAGAAGAGAGAGAATGGGCTAACTTCAAGGCTATGGTCAATGCACCAGTGTAGACAAAGGTAATTAACAGAGTCAGCATTCTTGGCAAGAAGAAAAGATCAAATAGGCTAGTGACACATTGGTAATGGGCGAAGCAGCAATTGGTGGATTTAAGGTGAGAGAACATTTGGAGTGATAAAGCAAAATACTATAGAGTTTCATGGATAGCATAGAGGTGCATTAGGCAGAGAAAAATCAGGATACAATGCTCAAAATTCAAAGTACTTATTGTCTAATAGGTTAACATGTTAGATAATGGTCTGAGATAAAAAGCTTGTATGTATGAGAGTGGGTAAAATGCAAAGAGTGAAAGAGTGATAATGACTGTGGTGTGTCAGCAGAGAGAGATGGATATTTCTGTGTATGGTTGTATTAGATATGCCAAGTTTAAAGATATCAGGAACTACAGAGGAGGGTAATGGCATTTGTATATCAATCGGTAGCATAGAAATTCTATGGAGAGAATGTGTGGAATAGGTGGCTGAGAGAAATTTGGTTTACAAAATGGAATGCAAATATGAAAGTGAGTGAGATTGAATGTATGAAGTACAATTTGAATTGCTCAATGGAGTATTTGGAATTAGCGGATATTTCTCTGGAAGTGGAGGAGAGACTGGTGAAGAGGAGTTAACATTTTAACTAATAGCATGAGGCTTCACCCAGGGAAAAGGTGTTTGCAATTGAATATTGAATGGCCACAATGTTGATTGAAAACCCTGATTAACTGGAAGAAGTCACAGAAGGTGTGAAGGGGGCTCCAGCAGGAGGTGAACCAGTTTGAACTGGCATGCAAATGGTTAATCTGGCAGAGGTGTGGAATGAGAGATTCACAGATTTAACAAAACTTGCAAAGGGAAAAGTTGATCTGATATAATTGGTGAAAAATAAAAATAAAAATCTGAACGGTGCAGAAAACTTTGGCAACGTAAAAAAGGAAACAAATTTGAATTGGGGAAAACAAAGAGAACAAAGGGGAAAACATTTTTTGGAAATACAGGGGTGTGTTTGCAAAGGAAAAAGGGGTTGGAATCATTTCAATGGGATCGATTCAAGCAAGCAATGACTGACTGGACAACCGACTGACAGAGTAAATGGGTTTTGAAAACATTTATAATAATAGCAGTTGGAAACGCCCTAATGCATGTTATCTTTTGCATGAAGCTATGAAAATATCTAACACAATCTAACCCCAACTAACATCTTAATTAACAAAAGGTAATGTTTCCCCACTGGAACTAACAAAGGGTCTGTTTCCAACCGCTGAAAGAGAATCATATGAACCGTATTCCAGTGAGAAGGCTGGAGAATTGGGAGTTACAAATGTAGTTTTCACAATTGTAGCTTAGGCTACAAAAGTGAAAAAAGGGGGGTGCATAGGTTGATTAAACATGGAAAGAAAAAATAGAAGATTAGAAAATTGGCAAAGAAAAGTGGAAAATTGACAGGATTTAGATAAAATTAGAAGAAAATTAGAAGAAATTTGACAATTATAGTTGAAAGAGGTTTTCATAATTCAGGAGGTAAGTTAAAGGAGAGAATTTAAGAAAATTGCTATAGAATTTGACTGGAGAGAAGAGAACAAATTGTTTAGATTGATGATAAAAATGAGTAGATGAGATAGGAATTAAAATTGTTTAGAGATTGAATTGTGTAATTAATTTGATTGTACAGTTAGATTGTGTATGTCTGAGTTGGCTAATGAATGAGAGTGTGAAATTGAGATAGTCTATCCGAAGAATTGATACTGCGCTCGCTGTTTGTGTCTTCACAGATCGACCAGGGCGGAGATGGTGGCCAGTGACTGAGGTTACAACGGAGGAAACGATGGGGCTTAGAAGAGACAGTCGTCAGCCAACAAAGACGATGGCAGTCAGCTGAGAAGGAGCTAGAGGGGGTGACCACCAGACCAGGAGGCCAGGACACCGGAGACAGAAGACCACAACAGAACAACAGTCTACGTGGGCTGACTCGGGGGGTCAATTCAACAAAGGAAGAAATTTCACACCTGAGGCAAACTAGGAGGGATTCAAAGTGAATTAACAAAGCATCAAATAGACTGGGTTCATCTACTGTCAAAATGGGGGAGCTGTTTTCGATGTGTAGCTGAAGGAACACAACATCAAACAATGCATACATTTCAAAGCAACCGAAACACAACATTTTGGAACACAAATGTTCAACCTCGAAAGGAGCTAAGACAGGATTAAAAGTCATTAACATCTTGATAACAAAAGACACAACAAACAACAGCAAGCCAAATTGCATACATCACAGAGAACAATAGACTCTTTGCGACTGAGCCATGGAGGATGGCGCAGTGAGAGAAAGCAAGAACATGGACATACAGTATCAGTGAATGAAATTGTGTAACTGTGTTTGAACTGTTGAAAGAGCAGGATGAATCAGCTAGGAATGTTATGATGAGAAAGTTGATTAAGTTCTGACAACAAGACGAGGTGCCATATCATTCAGAGTGAATGTACAGAATGTCAGATTCTTACCCTTACACAAATTGATTATTTGGCAATGTAAACATGAATCATATAACAACAGAATAATTCATTAGAGGTCAAATCACGGCAATAGCTGAGTGGAAACAGTGTGATATTTCATATTCATTGATAGGATGACAAAGTGTGTGCAATGTATTTGTGAAATGATATGATTGGATATTCCTGGTAGTTTGAAGACAGTAAATTGATAAGCAAATAGCGAAGAGACATATAACTAATCAAATATTTAGTGTAACTCAAGACAATGTAGAATGGTCAACAGAATCATGGGTTAATCATAGATACATAAACCATAATGTAATGTGTAACACTGTAACACGGTTAAGGGTTGCAGATGGCCTACAGTACCCAGTTAAAATTTAATGCAGAATGGTTAGAAATTCATGTTAAATCAATTCTTAACTGAACATGCAGGGCTGTCATATTGAAATGAAGCCATCGTTGGAATTTTCCCTTCACGTCTTGTTTTTCCCTTAAATTGGCAGAATGGGGTTTTTTGCAAGACGTAAGGTTTCGCCACGATTTAAGAATTGAAAATTGAAATTTGAAATTTGAAGATTGAATATTGAAGGCATATAAGATAAAAAATTGTAACCCTTGTGAGTCTTTTTGAGACTCAAAATGGGGGAGTTTATGTGGTTAAATTTTATCTTATATGATTCATATGCAGATTATTATATGTACATGTCTATGCAGGAATATTGAGATATGTGTATATGACTATATGTGTATATGTCTGTGACTATATATATATATATCATTCCAATGTCAGCATTGTGATCTGTATTGAGTGTCAGCTCAGCTGAGGTGTGAGTGAGCTAATTAGCATCTGTAAGGGCCTGGCAGGGCCATGGGGCTGTGTGAGCTCACACAGTATAAAGGCGCGGAGAGGACACAGCAAAAGGTGCATCCCACTTAGGTAGATCAGCAAGACTGGTGTATCATTAGGATGTGCCCTGTTCCATATTTTCTATGGGGCAGTAATGAATAAAGAATTCTGCAGAAACTCACCGAACCCAAAGTGCTTGTCTGACAGTAATAGAGAAAATACCCACAACATCATGGACACATCTAGAACGCATTTAAGTCTGGCTTGACGGGTCAAAGTTCTTTGTGTGGCATTTTCCCGCCAAAGGCCCACAGAGCCAAATGGTGCTTTGGCCACTTGGAGGTCTGAATTGCCCGGGGTAGCCAGGGGGGGCTGCTAATCTTATCTGATGGCTGTTGGTCATGCAGAGACGTTGAGTGGTAAGAGGGCAGACAATGTAATCAGTTGAAATGCAATCAGTCTTTGAATGTAGTGTTTCAATAGCCATATGGGCAAAGTTTACCTTTATAATTAAAAGATAGCAAAAACAGTAAAGGCAAAGTCCTAGCACAGACGTGGTGGAGCCGATGTCAGGCCCCCAGGTAAGGGGAATGTTACACAACAACCAAAAACCTATGCCGGGTCACCATGGATGTGACTTTTGCTTTTGTTTTAGTCCTTTAAAATTTACTACAATGATTAAACATAATTTTTTTGTGTTGAAATGATTGTGACTGAGGATTAGATTAAGCCTCATTCCAGGACAATAAAGGAAAGTGTGTTTTTTACACTTAAACTTGAAAACGGGTCAAAAATGACCCAAACACAACAGAAGGGTTAAACATTTTGGGGACAGCACTTCTCCAAAAAACCTTAAGTTTTCACTTCTCAATAACCCAACAATTTCCCTTTGACTATTTCTTTGGAGTTTGATTATTTAATTAAATAGAACACGTTGACAGTATGCTGCCGTTGGATTTTCCAACAGCTTTCACTCTTTTTCAGTAGCCGCCCTACATGACTGTTATCAATTATGAATGATTTACTAATATTTTCGGTCAAAACGTTGTCAATGAGATGGCCGTTCTTGCGCAATATGGGCCAGTCCATGCAAACGAAAGCATAGGCCCCTACATATCATGAGTCTTCAGGTGCGCACAAACTGTGTATGAACCAAGGATAGTAGAGACAGGAGGGCTTACTGACGTCATAACAGCGTAGTACGAAATGATGGCGAGGGGAGTACGGAAATTGTATCTTCTTCTACGGTCAGTATTGGAAGCATCAGGGAAGCATGCAATGCCACTTCCGCGAGGGTCGGAGTGTGGAACAGGTTATAGGCCAGCATGAATGTTTGTTAGCTGTCCTTAATTACCCCCAGCAATTACTGCTGACTAACAGCTGCAGTTAATTTTGCCATAAATTATCCATCATGGGGTCGCCCCCACTGACCATGTGAAAGGGAATACAGTGACCATGCGCAAGGGAGTTAATTTTCCATCCACTCGTGTCCTCAGGCAACGCCCCCGTACTACACTGTGGCCAATGCATCCCCCCCCCCCCCCCCGAGAGATTATTCTTCTGTGTCGAGTTTCTTTGGTATGAACGCTTGGCCGAAAATCAACAAAGATAAAAAATTGTAGGCTATGTGGGGGTTGCGCCCTGGCTGTATGTTCTTGCAATATCCCTCATACAGAAATCATGTGTTTGTAATTAGACTTTTTCCGGAACGACTCGCTAGCCTACCATGTCCACTCTGCGGTCTCGATGCATTCCTTTGCGCGAGGCAAGACCGCCTATGCCTATGCGCGGGAGGCACTTCCAGAGCTAGCCTGCCCACACGGTTTTGATTCTCTCTTCCTCCAGCGTATGTTCCAAATTGTCACTTCAACCAGTCCATAAAACATTGCAATATAAGCAAACCAAAATTATCAGTAAATCATGCAGTAGATCAGTGGTTCCCAACCTATGGGTCGGGACCCACCTTATGGGTCGCCAAGGATCCACAGGGGGTCGCGAAGCCCTCTTGATTTTAAGGGGTTTCATTTTAAATATATATAGCCCATGTTCAATAAAAGACAAAGCATTTAACTAATAAATGCATAGAAGCAACAAATTGTACGTGCTAAATTAAACATTTATTCTATATTTGACCAAAGGCGAATTGAGGAATAAAATAACTAAAATTTGTTTTAGCAGGAAACAGAGGGCATCTTGTGACTCCGTCTCATGCGGGTGCTCGCGTGGTTGGGTCATCAAAGCTTGCAATAGTAAAATCATGGGTCCCTTAAGAAAAAGGTTGGGAACCACTGCAGTAGATGGCTGAGCTGTAGGCTATAGTCTGTACATATAATCTATTGTAGCCCATATAGGTAGCAAAGTTTATCTGGCCCATTGTTGGCCCTATCCTTTTTTCACGAGTGCTGACAGTTGGCCCAATTCTGGCTTTGTCCGCAGCCCAATAATGGCCCTATTACCGTATGCCGACAGTGTCGGCTCAGTGTTGGCTCAGTTACTGCATGAGTCTGACAGTTATTTTCAGTGTCGGCCGAGTGTTGGCTCGGTTACTGCATGAAGTGACAGTTATTTTCAGTGTTCTATGAAGTGTTGGCTGAGTCACGGTAACCAGTGTTCCAGCCGAGCTGACACTCAGCCGACAGTGCCGACATTCTGCCAAGATCGGGCCGACTGTGCTTGCTACCTATATGTTTCAATCTTACCACGGAATCACTGCGACAAGCATTGCATAGTGTGTGATTGAAAGTGGGATAAAATTAACATAAAACTAATTATGCTTAACAATAGAGAGAGGGTTTAAAGGGATCTAAGAGCTTGTTTTTGGACATGACGCTATTATTTAATTTGCAATGGGATGCGAAGTGACCTTTTAATGTAGTCTAGTAAAATAAATTAATAATTAAATACCGTTAAGTTCCATATAATAGCCGAGTTCCAATTAGCGGCCGGGTTCCCTTTAAGGGCCGAGTGCGCGAGGATATTTGGACAGGTCGGTTCCAAATAAAAGCCCGGTCTAAATAAACTTTAAATGAATCAAGGAAGAAGGCTTGACCACCGGCGCTGCATGTTTCCCCCCTTATATTGTTTTGTTTATTTTTTAGGATGCGTCGCGTCTTTGGCTATCAACCGCTGCGTCAGTGAAGCGAAATATCGGAAGTTTTGCAATCTAAAACTCGGGGGAAGCAGGTGTTTCAGGGTATGGTTTATCACTCTAATACGGGTTAATGTGGATAAAATACACATTTAAAACGAGTAGCCAAACATGTGATGAGAGAAAATGACATTTGAGACAAGCGTCCAACGAAATGAAATGTAGCCTAACGTCAACACAAAGATGCAGCCTCTCTGCACTCGGATTCTCCTCCCTTCGCACTAAACTGGCAAACATTTTCTCGTATGAGACATGAGACATTGTTGACATGTTGAGGTGAACTTTCTTCAAAGTGCATGGCGGAGCAAGCACTCGCACACACCCTGCACGCACTGCACTGATCAACACACTTTAATCAAGCATCAATTTGCGAGGCGGAAGCACACACCGTTGCAACTTTGACTTTGGGGAAGAGATTGTTTAGAGGGAGGTTAATTTAAATGCTTTTAATTTTCATTTGCTAGTTTTACATTTTTTGTGTATGGTAGCCTATTAATATGTGGCATCTGTGCAGATGGAAACCTGCTGTTAACCAGTGGGTTTTGTGTGTGTTGCCACATTAAAAAAAAGCTTTGTTTGATTTCGTGTTTGTATTTTACTTTGACCTTGCCTATAGTCCTCAATTTATGGTTATTTTCTGTTGACCTCCTACACATTTTCTTTCTGTCATGTAGGGTAGCCTATTGCAAATAAATCGACCATAGTTTTAGGCCGGGAGCTACGTATACCCCTCAGGATGTTTTTTGCTTACTTTTTTTCATTATGATTTCCTGTTAGTCTATACCCTGTGCCATAACGAGTTGATAGGGTGCACTCCCAACATGACCCCGTTTGGTCTCAGGGCCCAAAAAACATCTTTTAAGGAAAAGCTGCAGGCGAAATTATATACTTGTAAACAGGGCTCTAAATTAACTTTTTCCACCACCAGCCAATTTGGCTAGTAGACATTTTTTCTTACTAGCCAAATGGAAGGTCAACTAGCCATTTTTTTCTCACCAAAATAACCATGCGTTAATTATGTTGCTTTTAATTATTTTATTAAACTAGGCTATGTCCTCAACACAGATAAACAATATAAATATTATACTCAATATAATTCAGTCTATTCTATAATTATTTAGTAATTATATTTTTATTACCTGCATTTCATTATTTTTCATTCCATTTCCATATACTGCACAGACAGCCAAACACTAGCCTATTACCTCACACACCATCACCCAAACCTCATACAGTATAGGCCTACAACTCACACAAACACAGCATGCCTTCAACACTAATGTCACACACATACCAGACTTTCAACATACACTAGCCAAACACACACACAACCAAACACTGCAAAACCACATATCCCCTACACAGCATCACTTCACACACAGTGGGCCAAATACCATGGACAATGCACAGAAGACAGGTGACGGGGAGAAGAGATGAAGGGAGGAGAAGGACAGGAGACACCCCCGCGCGCGCGCACACACACACACACACACACCTACACAGTGCGTGAATGGTGCCTGCATTGTGTGTTTATGCTGCTGCTGCGTGACACCTTCAAGTTCCTCCAGGTCAAATTAATATTATAGGTTTACTTACGATGCGCTTGGAATGACAATTACCGTTACGCTATGTCAACTAGATATCCAAGAACACCACGGACACCACGCTTCGGCTACTTTGTTACTTTCGTCGCTAGTTTTTGTTATCTTTTTTTTCACTTACTCGTATATCCATGTCAAACGCGTGCAGGGTATTTGCGATGTCGTGGGCGTTATTAGGAAACGACAACTCCATCGTTTGTAGTTGCGAGGACCTCGCAAATATCAGACGGCTTCTGACGGCAACGAGACTGTTTTGACAGACAGCTGTCCTGTCCCTTCACTCACCCACGCCGTTTTCGCTCCACCAATACTCTATTTCACCGTCACAACAGTTACGCTGCTATTACTTGCCATCATCGACACATAACCGTGCTTTAACCACTGCCACATTATTTTTCATCTGACAAACCTACAAAACCAAAGTAATCGGCGCTAGTCCGCTCATTGAACATATTTTATTAACACTAGTTCGAGCGGCGCGCGGGTATTAACACGCAGCCAATGGATGTGAGGCTGCCTTATTGCGATTAACGGTCAGCCAATGGGTGTGGGCTACATCACGACGGTAGGACTAATGTTCATGGGTAATGTAGGCGACGTTTTAACGTTCATCAGACGGCAGCTACAGATCTGTGCGGGCAGCTGTTTAACGTTCAGTCGGGCGCGCGCTACCGGCCAATTTGGCTAGTGGATGATTTTTTCTACCAGCCAAAATGATTTTTCACCCGCATTTGGCGTGTTGGCGTGCATTAATTTAGAGCCCTGCTTGTAAATATTAAGGTACTGCAACTGCAAAAATGGTCCTAGAACCCTGTAAATCTTCATGGGTCATCCTGTCACACAGGGGAACCAACCTGAAACATGTTTCAGGGCTTGGGGCTTTTCTTCGGTCAAATATCATTTTCAACATACCCAAAAGCCCCCAAAAATGCTTGTCCGCCTGACAAATTGTCTTCAAATTGGATAATTTTCAACTCTGTTGTGATATGCATTAGTCCCTCAAATGTAAATGAAAAACTACCCAAGTTCATGAGCTTCAATGTAAGTCCAAGAGGACCTTTCTAGCTAGAGGACAACGGCTGCTATGTCCAAAGTTATTCACAGGCCTGGCAGGTCACTTTCATTACCAATTTGTATGGGACTTTGAACATCAATATTACATAAACCATATTCTTAAAGTGCTTGACCTTGACTTGAGAATTGCATGAATGAAAGTATTAAGTGAATAGCATCAACTATTGGTTGACTGTGAACAGGATGCAACACATGGTACCATCACAGAAAATAATGAATAAAATGACAAATTTATTTAAGGAATGGTTTGTACAGCAGTAGTTTAGAATGTGAAAAATAACTTTTAATCATCATTTAATAATCCTCATCCCCCTGTTCCTAATGAATCCACATTTGTATGACTTTCATATGTCATGTCTTGTTCATCCGTGTCCTCTGCCAATACATCAATCAGAGCTTTTGGGATTACATCACCCTCAAACCATAGTGGTTCAAGCTTCCCAGTATCTGTGTTTATGCGAAACCCATGGTCAAGTGGACTTGGGATCTCTGGGTAATGCTCATGGGCCCTATCCCCTGACCTATCCCCTAATTCTGACACCATACTCCATCTCAAAAATTGATGTTTAGTGGTGCATAAAAATCAACAACAAAGTGAAAGGCATGAACCACATGATGAAAGATGCTGAGAATGTGCAACTTCCTCCTCCAGGCCAATATGCTCTCAATCCTTGCGTTTACATGAGACACTTAAGTCCGATTTAACTGACTTTAAATCTGATTAAAACTTAATTCCACTCTAAAAAATATCATGTAAACACTTACCGAACAGGATTTAAGTTTATTCCGATTTAAACTTAAGTCCGATTAAAGTGGGTGGTTTATTCCTCTTTTAAATCCGATTAAACACGTTCCTCTGTCATGTAACCTTTTATTCAGAATTGCAATAAATCCAGTCGTTCCACGCATGCTCGTTGACCACATGATGGCGCCAAGAGACCGTGCTCTTTGCCAGTGAGAAAAACATGGCGGCACTTCCTGTTGATTTTCACATGAAAGTTTTGCTTAATTTAAAGTCCATAAGCGACTATAAATGTTGTGGCTTCCATATATTGATGTAAAAGTGCCCCACGAAGTAATGAAGCACAACAAAGTTACTCCACATCACCCTTTGACCAGTTCGTTTTTCTAAGCTAGGTGGGTGCTAACTAGCATTTCAAAGAACCAGACCCAAAGGGGATTTCTTCAGGCTTGAGCCCACTGAGGAAATTCATTTTCGGGCTGAAGCATAGAGGTAGAAAATAACACTAGAGGTGACCCCGCCCTCCATCTGACAGCAATCTGTGGCGGCCATTATCTGTAGGTAGGTCTGATAAATGGAAATGAATGGACAAGGAGGCTCATCTCTGTCAAAAAATGGCTTAATAATGTGAAAATGTCCATCAACACACTCAATAAGGACAATAGTTGAAGTGTGTTGCTAAATATGTGCAGAATTAATATAATTCGATTTTTAGATGTATTTTATCGACTCATATGATTTAAGTTTATCCTGACATTTCAAATCTGATCTTTGATTAATGGGTTACTTCATATTCACACAGTTTTAGTCCATTTTTTAACAGAGGTGGGCGTGTTCTCCATTGACTTGAATTGACTGAAGGTGCCTACACTACCTACAGACAATGGGAGGCGCCATGTGCCACTTCCCAGTGCTGTCGTGAATTGCCATGTCCACTCTAGTGTTATTTTCTACCTCTATGGGCTGAAGATTAGCTTCTGTCCCAGAGTTCCCCGGAGGTTTGGCGACCACGCCCCCACGCCTTATTTGGCTCACTCAGCACGTGCGTCCTCAGTCCAATCGCAATGCTTTATTTTCCCCAGACGTTTAATCGCATTTAAGTGAAAGTGCCATGTATACACGTCGCAAAATAACTCTTAATCCGATCTACTTAAATCCGATCTATTAAATCCGACTTAAAAACATCATGTAACCGTAGCAATTCAGGATGGAAACAGAGAGAACATTTACAAGTCTACCTGCATCAGCTGAAACAATATTTAGCACAGACACGTACATGAACTGTCTTCATTAACCAAAATCAACTGACAGAATGCAGAGGTTGTGATGAATGTTTTATTGTGAATGGGCTGAAGGCCTTTCTCACAAACGATGAAAACAAGAAGGCACTCATTCATTTACTACTGGAAAGTGTTGCACTGATACCATTTTTTGGCCCCAATACCGATATCTGATACCTGGCTTTGAAGTATCGACCAATAACATACCGATACCACTCGGCGAACGAGAACAAGAGAAAGAAGTCACATGCACTTGATGAATACTTTGTCTGAACGTAGTGAGCAGCGGTTTCACTGGAGCTTTCGCACCGTGCAAGAGGGTCCCTCAACGGTGCTTTCCCTGGTGCTGTTCACCCTGTAAACCACAACTATAACTACAACTCAGAGACCTGCCACATGCAAAAATTCTCAGATGACTCCGCCATTGTTGAATGCATTAAAGGTGGACAGGAGGGGAAGTACAGAGGCCAAGAGGAGAACTTTGTCAGATGGTGAAGAATCAACCAGCTGCAGCTGAACACCACCAAAACCAAAGAAATGGTGGTAGACCTTCTGGTGCCTGTCTCTATCGAGGGGAGACAGAAGCAACAGTCTGCACTTATAAGTACCTGGGTGTACACCTGGACATAGGGTGACCAGCTGTCCGGACTTCGGCCGGACAACCCCGCCCCTTAACTTTCTGACCTCGCGTCCTCGCGCGCACCTATTGCTTCGACTTGCCGAATCCCCGCCTCCGTGGAGAAAACAGTGAAGTTGGCATTCTAAACTGTAGGCAGAAATCAGGGAACAGCGCTGCCATCTTACCTCAGACTAACTCAGCTGCCAACAGCAGTTTTAGGCTACTTGTAGGCCTAAAACAATATTTTTGGGGGGAAGGATTTTCGCATTTCATTACCTCACTCCGATAAAGGAGTCATCAGTAGGCCTACCACTAACTTAATATTGTATCAGAGAGGGCAGGTTACGAGAGACAAATCCTTCCGTTGTTGTCTGTGTAGGCTATTTCATATTCTTAAAAAAAATGTAGTTTGGGTAGTCATGCATTCGTAGGCCTAATAGCCAACAGTTAAATTTGATTTACTTTACTCAAAGTTGGTCAGAAGTCTGTTTATCAGCGGTGTTTTAAGGGAGGCAAACCGCAACTGTCAACCTTTTTTTTTCATGCAGACGCTGGATGGAGCTCAAAATACAGACAGCGCCCGTGCAGAAAGACGTTTCTTATCGTTGTAAAGGCATTTAGGACTAACTTAGTTGCACTATGCGCTACCATCAGTGCAGGAAAAAATAGGAAACAGACAGTAGACAATAATATAGTCACCTTATTTAACTTTCATACAGTCAGTTAATGAACTTCATATAGGGCTATTGCACGGAGATTTCCCCGACATAAGGCGACAGCAATACAGTTAATTCGCTGGGCGAAGTCTGGGGTTATATCTGGAGTAACATGGTGACCGCAGATATCGGAAACGCGACCGACTGTCAAGGTCGAGTTTGTGTCAATGACGTTGCCTCGCATCTCGAGGCCATAAGCAAAAGGCTAGGAGGAAAGGAAAGACAAAGAGAGGGACACACGGACGTCGTGAACAGGTCGTAAAAACGGACCGATGGCCACCATACCTGGACAATAAACTGGACTGGTCTGCTAACTCAAAAGCACTGTACAGGAAACAGAGCAACAGAATCTGGCAGATGTTCTATCAGCCTGTCATGGAAAGTGTGCTCTCCTATGCTGTGGCATGCTGGGGTGGTAGCATTAGGAGAGCAGATGCTGGGCGCCTTGAGAGGCTGGTGAGGAAAGCTGTGTCTGTTGTAGGCACATAACTGGAGGCTCTCACTATCACAGCTGAGAATAGGACACTAAGCAGACTCTACTCTATAATGGGCAACCACAAACACCCCCTGTACCTAGTCTTTGACAACCAGAGAAGCCTGTTCAGTTACAGATTTCGCACCATCTCCTGCAGGACAGACAGGCTACGGAAGTCCTTTGTCCCCAGGGCTATCCAAATATTCAACACCACACAGACAGACTCACAGAGATCATCATAGGTGACTGGACCGCATAAACCAACCTGCACATTTTATCTTTATGTCCAGAACTCTGCTGCCAGGATCTTATCTTTATGTCCAGAACTCTGCTGCCAGGATCCTCACAGGCACAAGACCCTGGCAGCACATCACCCCCATACTCAAGCAGCTTCACTGGCTCCCCATCAAGTCATGCATTACCTATAAAGTCCCCCTAACCTTCAAGTCCCTCCATGGTCTGACACCCCACTACCTCATTGACCTCCTCCATCCCTGTGGCCCCTCAAGATCCCTGCAGTCCCCTTCCAAGGGCCAGCTGGTCGTCCCTCGTACCAGGCTCAAGGCCACCAGTGACAGAGCCTTCCATATAGGTGCTCATATTCTTTGGAACAATCTGCCTGACCACATCCAGAATGCCCCTTCACTGGCCATGTTTAAGCAACACCTTAAGACACATCTCTTCCTGGAGGCTTATGGCTGCTAGTTCCACAAGCACATACATTACATGCACTCACACACACACTCACGCCCTGACGGGCACACACACTAACACTTCCTACACAATACCTTGTGAAGCAACCTTGGGTGTTTTGAAAGGCAGTATATAAAACGAAAGTATTCTTATTATTCTTATTCTTATTCTTATTCTTATTCTTATTCTTATCTTTATGCCCATACAGGACAATCACTTTGTGTGGAGCGACAGAGTTTGAAACTTTTGATCCCCCATATTTTTACTTGACACTGATACTTACTTTTTACTTGACACTGATTTTTTTACTTGGACTATGCACAGTGACGTCTGACACTCCAGGACAATTTTTTTGGACACTTTGGGCTCCTCTGTGCCACTTAGCTAAGGCACATGTGATAAATCCCTGGTACACTTTTTTGGACACTAAATGTTTGTTTTTTTTTGCTGCTCCGTACCGGGGAGCGTACCTATGTTCCCCAGGTCCTATGTTCCCCGGATCCTATGTTCCCCTGTCTTTGTTTCCATCATTTGCATTGACGTCACAATATTACGTAATTGTTTTTGCTGGACGGCAGAAGCACACATTCGTACATGGGAATTATGCAGACGAAGACAACTTTGACCATAAAATACCAAAGATACACATAGTTCTTGTATTTTTTTTAAAAACGGGATACGTACCTGGCTTTATCAGGCTAGGTTGGCCACGGTGGATGTGTTCAAATCATAGATTTATTCAAATGTATTCTGCTCCACTAGGTGGCATAACGGGGACGGGCGGTAGGCTACGGGAAACTGGGAGAAGAAGAGAAAGTTGTTGCTTGCTTCCAGCCATGAACTTACTCTGCCTGTGATGTATTTTTTATCCCGTGTTTATTTTCTTCAGTTAAGTTGTGAACTTAAACCAAACCTCTGCATTGGCAAAATACTAGCACCTAGTGATGGCAAAATTAAGCTTTTTGAAACTTTGAAGCTTTCATTGGAATTGGTTCGAAAAATGGTTCGAGCTTTGAATCGATTCAAACTCTATGATGACATCTGCTGGCAAAAACGTTGAATTGCAGTTTTAACCAAAAATCGATCGAATAAATAAAGGTGGGGCCTATTCTTGAAAAGAAACAAACGATTGCCTTCACGTTTGGTTTTTGATTACAAGTTAATGGGTTTCATTGTGTATTTTAGTCACTGAACTGTGACAATAGACTAGGCCTACTCCTGGGCATAAAAATCTCCTAACAATTTACCACGTTACATTGCAAAACTGGAATATGTTATCCTGGAAAACCGTTTGCAAATATTTTTAAGACACATCAGTAGAATTCTATAATGGATGCCGCTAATTCCATCTAACTTCAAATGAATGGCAAACTCGTTTCTTTGAGTAGCCTAGACCAGGGATTGAACATGCAACCTACTGAATGAGAGTGCAGCACCTTAACCACTACACCACAGGTCAGTCTCCACAGCATTAAAAAACAAGTAATCTAAAACAGTGGAAGATGGGCGGACTTACACAAATCACTGTATAATGGCGGTTTACTTTTAACTGCTACATTTTAAAAGGGCAAATTACAGTGGCCGTAGAGCACACTTTCCTTGATTCTGCTTTTATGGCGCTGCGTTGAATTATTCCGACTACAATCCCGCAATCGCACACAACTCTTGAAGCAACTTCGACCCTCTGTGCTTCGATGCGCAACCCTTTCAATTCCATCTCGAGTCATCACGTGACTTTCGAAGCTTCAAACGTCACTAATCATGTGATCAATGCACAACGAATCAAGCTCCGAAACAAGCTTTGTCTTTTGTTTTTTTTCAATTACTCGAAACACGCTCCGAATCAGGAGAGTCAGAGGGCCAACACTACTAGCACCTTTATGCACCGTTTCTTCATTGGTGGCTGGGCACCGAGGCTGGCATCCTCTTCTTCGTGGCATGGCACAGGTAAGATAATGCTGCTAACCTAACTTACTACAAGACGGACGGTACATTTTGTGTCAGGCATTTTGCAAAGTGGTGTTTTGAATAGCATATCTTTTCATCTCAGATGTATCTTGTAGGTTAACTTGGATTCACTCGTTTCGTTTCATCCAAGTGGATTTCATTGTTGTTTCAGCCACGTCTGCACAATGTAGACTATTGTGAAATATAATTCTATATCTTATCTTCTGTTTACATGTCCAATGTTAAATGTTCATTTGTACTGTATTATTATTGACCACTTATGTTACCAGTCCATCACTGTTACCTGTCCTGTCTTGCACTTTCTGTCTGTCTGTAAATTGTCAGTCCTGTCTATGTCCTGGCATGGTAGAGAGAAAATGTAATTTCGTTTCCCTTGAATGACCATATGAAGAAAGTGACAATAAAAGCTGACTTGACATATACTTCAATGTTTCAAATCGGTGTTGCATTACATTGCACATGTAGAAACACATAGGACAGAATGTCGGTTACATACTTTGATTAGTTTAAGTGTAAATAAATCATTTGAAAAGATGACCTTCACAAGAGAAAGAAAAGCACAACAAACCTGTTACTTATCTTTTATTGTTTTTATTGTTTTGTAATTGCAGGTTCATCAGTCAGGTGGTCAGTACCCAAACTAAAACCATGAGTCATGGTGGCCAGGATGACATCCAAGAATTGCATTCCAGCAGCACAGGTAAATACATGACTAGTAAGTTGGGATGAGTGTTATCTTCTGACATTTTATATCACATTTTAATTCAGACAATATTGCCAAGGGAGTTAATTATCAGTACTGTACCAGTACATTACCAGCATGGCTAGATTAATTTAAATAGCATGTTTTTCTTTTCTTTTTTTAAATTAGATGGGGGAGCCAACATGAAGAGGTGTCCAGAGAGGCTTCTTTCGCTTGGGCTTTGCAGCAGCACCATCATCAGTGATGCTGGTCCCCTCATCCATCGGGCCTACCCTTACATTCCTCCCCTGATGCACTGATCACCTGTACCAGTTGTTGGAGTTTTCAGCAGGGCTCTAAATTAACTTTTTTTAATCACTTGTAGCCAAAATGGCTAGTATGTTAATCTCCAAACATACCGGTACATTAAATAATGGGTCAAAGTGCCAAGTATGTTTTCTTTTCTACCAGCAAAACTTAATTTTCCCCAGCATTTGGCTGGTTGGCTGGTGAGCCCTGGTTGTCATTGATAGTGAGTAGTTATGATAATAAATAACTGAAATGATGAAGTCCATCCAGACATGTCTTGCTTATTTTATTGTACTACTAATACAACAACGTAGAACATTTTCTGTGAAAGTGAAGTGAAAGCCCAACTGGGAAACCCCAACTCCCATTGTCATTGTGACACAGCACACAAGTGTTCACTGCACACCACGAAATTGCATTTATGCTTCACCCGTGCTAGGGGGCAGCCCCCAAGGGAGCAGTGCGGCGGTACCATGCTCAGGGTATCTCAGTCATGGAGGAGGATGGGGGAGAGCACTGATTACTTAACTCCCCCCACCAACCTGGTGGGTCGGGAGTCGAACCGGAAACCTTTGGGATACAAGTCTGACGCTCTAACCGCTTACCCATGACCGCCTGTCAATCTTCAGTCTAGTCTAACTAATTATATTGTCTCCACTAAATGTATGTCTCAGGTGGCATGGGGATAGTGCTGTATGTAAATAATATTAACCCATTTTTGCTGGCACCTGCAAAAAAAGCCAACTAATTGCCTATGACCTTTTTTAGGAAAGGTGCCCTCATCCTATAAAAAACAAATAACTAAATATCTAGTCTCTGAAGCACATACAAACATGATATGAGTTTTAAAAGCTGTCAATTCAGCTCTAACATACCCACATTTTTTATCTAAAAAAATCTAATATGTCATGCCTGAATGCTGTGTCGCTCCAGGCACCTAGGTCAATACAACGTGTACACAGCATCCAGCATCAATGGGTTGACCAAGGATACAGGCCTAGTTCAGAGAACCATTTATTAATATAACAAAGTACTTGCACGTCTATTATACATGAACACCCCAGAATAGATATTCCCTCCCATCACTTACATAACCTTGAAATGTATTTGTACTTTGTGTATAAAAATAAGGTCTTTGACCAATTAAATGAACTGGTTATTTAGTTGGTGTGATTAAGAGGTTGAAATCGGCTAAACTTGGCTTGGTGTGCTGGACCTCTGGCTCTTCCATACATCCAATCTGTCATGTCATCAGATCATCACTCTTCTCATCTGGAGAAACAGAAAGATAACACTTAGTTGACACTTATCCAAAGCAACTTCGTTACTCACAGTGTTAACTGTCCCTGTAGCATGGGGCTATAGGTGCCTTGCTCAAGGGCACTTCAGCCTGGATGGGAGGTGAGATTTAAGGATGGGATTTGAACCTGCAACCCTCCAATCTTAATACCACTTCCCAAACCATTAAGCCACTGATGTGTCTGATTTCAGAGGGCAGACAATTTGGATGACAACACAACAAAGTGATGCACTTTATATTATTGACAAGGACAACATCAAGACTGGTGGGCCTATGCATGTCATCATAAATAGGCCTGTTAGCATGGATAGGCTAAGATGACTGGCATTTCATGACAGCATCATGCTGGAGAGTAGGCCTAAGCAAGCTACTTGGGAATTGAGCGCTAGAGATGTAGGCCTACACATGGTTTATTTATACATTTGAACCTTAACAGTCTGAACATCATAGCCTTGCTATTTCACCAAGAGCTTTATGAATTCCGTGTTTACGTTACAGCCTGCAATATCTTAGCATACGTCCATCATAGCGTCCAGTGATGCTGCTTAACGTTAATCATGGAAAGCATCTTACATTGACCTCACAGGGAAAAAAGCCACTGAAATTACAAATTAGACTTAAAATTAACTAGCGTTCACGAATTAAGAGACAAATGATGATAAAGGATGGCAAATGAGAAACTTACCGTGTGCTCATCCAGGTTACTCGAGTAGTTGGATGGTTTTCCAGTTGGTTGCCGCGATTCACCTCAGCTTTCTCGTTTTATTTTGAGATCCAGTGAAAAGTCACGCCTGGTTTGTAACCCTATCTGTTTTTTTAACACACAGCACAATGGGTGTTTACGGTGTATGGTTTATCGGTGATCTAAGTTACGTTATGAGTTACTAAACGTTGCAAGTCCCATAGGAATCCATTCATTAATGCTGCACTCTGCCATCCACTTGCCGTACAGTCGCCGTCCACTAGAACGTTTGACGTCACATGCAAATGATGGATGGGAGCGGGGAACAGAGGACCCTTTTTCTAAAAAAGGGTTCTATGTTCCCCGCATTGTATGGTTCCAAGTTTTCAAATTGGGCCCTTCCCAAAACCATCCCTAAACCTAACCTGTCAGAAATCCAATGTTTCTGAGTTGTAAATTTGTGCCCTAACCAAAACGATCCCTGAACCTAACCTGTCAGGGTTGCAACAACAACCTGCGCTTTGCTATGCGGCAGCAGTCTACTTGGAACATAGGACCCGGGGAACAAAGGGATGACCCCTGTGTGTGTGTGTGTGTGTGTGTGTGAGTGTGTGTGTGTGTGTGTGTGTGTGTGTGTTAGGGCTGGTAACATTCCCCAGAAATTATATTCGAATATGTGTCTCAAAATATGGTCCGAATATCGAATATATTTGAATATTATTATTAAGCGCCATTACAAAGTCTAAAACTCCCGAAGACCGGCGTCTTGGAAGGATCTGAAGGACCAATTGTGGATTCAAGATAGGCCTGCTTGTGGGTTAGGCTGCGCTTGCGGACATGACTGCCTCACGTGGCGTTTGGGCAAAGCGCCATTACAATATCTAAATCTAATATACGCTTGTCTAGCTATGTCTAATCTACGTCTATCTATATGCATGTAATCTACGTCTATAAGATTAGATGTGAACAAAACTACGTCTAATCTACGTCTATCCATCTACGTCTAATCTACATCTGTCTATCTACGTCTATTCTACAGCTATCCATCTACATCTAATCTACGTCTATTTATCTATGTCTAATATAGGTCTGTCTATGTACATCTAATGTACGTCTAGCTATCTGCGTCTAATCCACATCTATATATCTACGTCTAATCAACGTCGATCTATCTACGTCTAATCTACGTCTATCTATCTACGTCTACCTATGTCTATCTATTTACGTCTAATCTATGTCTAGCAATCTATGTCTAGCTGCATCTATCTATCTATGTCTAATATATGTCTATCTATCTACGTCTATCCACCTACATCTAATCTACATATATACAGTGCCCTCCATAATTATTGGCACCCCTGGTTGAGATGTGTTAAAAGCCTTAAAATAAATTCAGTGTTTATTGCAGAAGAATACTGTCACACTGAAAATTGTAGGAAAATGTAGCCTTCAACTCAAATGAATTGTAAGAAAATAAAAAAATCCCTGACTGAAAAATAATTATTTTTCATTAAATCACCTGTTCCACAATTATTGGCACCCTTAACAATTCCCAGGAAATAAATATAATTGAAGCATTTCTGTCATTTCTACAGTAGTTTACAAAGTTTACCAGAGTATGTAGGAACATTTAATTAGTAATTCATCACTTCCTGTTTCCCTGGGGTATAAATATGACGTGACACCGAGGCCATTTCTCTTATCCACTCTTAATACATGGGAAAGACAAAGGAACACAGCATACAAGTGAGGCAGATGTGCGTCGACCTTCACAGGTCAGGCAGAGGCTACAAGAAGATTGCCACTCAACTGCAGCTGCCCATATCCACTGTGAGAGGAATAATTAAGAAGCTCAAAACAACTGGAACAGTGGTAAACAAGCCTGGACGAGGACCCAAGTTTATTTTGCCACCACGCACAGTGAGGAGGATGGTAAGAGAAATCAAAAGATCTCCAAAGCTCACTGTTACAGAATTACAACAAATGGTAGCATCCTGGGTTCACAAAGTCTCCAAATCAACCATCAGGCGCTGTCTACACGCCAACAAGCTGTTTGGGAGGCATGCACGGAGAAAACCTTTCCTCACTCACAATCATAAACGCAAGCGTCTGGAGTTCGCCAAGCGGTATTGGGGCTTCAACTGGGACCGTGTGCTTTGGTCAGATGAGACCAAGATTGAGCTTTTTGGCAACAAACACTCTAAGTGGGTCTGGCGTACCACGAAAGATGCGCATGCTGAAAAGCACCTCATGCCCACTGTGAAGTATGGGGGTGGGTCAGTGATGCTGTGGGGCTGTTTCGCTTCCAAAGGCCCTGGGAACCTTGTTAGGGTGCATGGCATCATGAATGCTTTGAAATACCAGGACATTTTAAATCAAAATCTGTTGCCCTCTGCCCGAAAGCTGAAGCTGGGTCGTCACTGGGTCTTTCAGCAAGACAATGACCCTAAACATATGGCCAAATCTACACAGAAATGGTTCACCAGACACAAAATCAAGCTCCTCCCATGGCCATCTCAGTCCCCTGACCTCAACCCCATTGAGAACCTGTGGGGTGAGCTGAAGAGGAGAGTACAGAGGAGAGGACCCAGGTCTCTGGATGATTTAGAGAGATTCTGCAAAGAGGAATGGCTGAAGATCCCTCTTTCTGTCTTTTCCCATCTTGTGAAACATTATAGGAGAAGATTGGGTGCTGTTTTGTTGGCAAAAGGGGGTTGTACAAAATATTAACACCAGGGGTGCTAATAATTGTGACACACATTATTTGATGTCAAATAATTATTTCTTTATGTGGGATTTTTTCCCCACTGAATAAATGCACTTGTATTGAAGGTTGGATTTTTCTCTTTTTTTCCATTTAGGTCCCATATTATTTAGAAAAAAAATAAAATAATTGGAAGCTAAAAAACACATCTCAACCAGGGGTGCCAATAATTATGGAGGGCACTGTATATAGATATATGTCTTATATAAGTCTATCTATGTCTAATCTACGTCTAGCTATCTACATCTAATCAACATCTATATATCTACGTCTAATCTACGTCTATCCATATACGTCTAAACTTTGTGTATATACAGTATCTACGTCTCATCTATGTCTGTCTATCTAGGTCTAATCTACCTCTATATATCTGAGTCCATCTCTCTTCGGCCAATCCAGGTCTATATATCTTCCTCTAATCTACAGGATTGTACAGGTAGCTGTTAATACCTGCTGGGCATTGCTGCCTTTCGCACCTCCTCCGGTGCCCATGGGTCAGCGAGAGAAAATAAGACTTGTGACACAAACATCTTTATTGTATAAATTACTAGACAAACAGGGAATACACATTCACATTCATCATACATGCACAGGAGGTGCCTTCCTCAACCACCTTCGCAGGTAGCTGTAGCCCTACGCCAGAAGCAGATGTCGTCAGGTGGTGTCCAGCCTTCTCTGCGGTGTTTCGGCCCTGAACCACAACACCGCCAACTCCGGCTAGTGGGCCAACAGTGAGTGGCCAGGCTCACTGCCCATCTGCCCCTGGCGTACAGCTCACACCAACAATACATACGTTTCATACATTTGATAAGCAAAAAAAATAAATAATAAAAAACAGTGCTGAGTGAAAGGTGCCGAATGCGCTGAATGCTTACTGACGAGTTGTTTGTGTGGCAGTTGAGCTGTTTGGTGTTCGTTGGCTGCTAGCTGTAACCCCCTTTCAATGCAGCTGTGCTCGGGTGCGTTGGTTGCTGGGGTGACAACAGTGTTGAGTGACGTGCCGAATGCGCAAGCCGTTTGGAAGATAGGCTTGCTGTTCCCTGCAGCTACTGTCTGGGGGTTAGGTGTTCTTCCCCCAGTTTCTGTCCTTCCTCCACAGCCAGAGCCAAAAACTCCCTTTCTCCGCCTCCTCTGCCAGTTCCTTTGCTGCCTTCTTAAGCTTCCTTCCGGTGACTCCCACGTCCTTTAGGAGGCGTAGAGTCGACAACCCCATGAAGCCTCTGCATCCAACCTCCACTGGGTAGATGGTAGTCTTCCAACCCGCCTCTCGGCACTCAGCAGCCAGCTCAGAGTACTTGGCCTTTTTCCGCTCGAAGGCAGCCTCGATTCCTTCCTCACTTGGCACGGTGAGTTCAATGAGGGCCACCGCTCTTGCCTTTGTGGACCACGCCACTATGTCTGGGCGGAGAGATGTGGTGGTAATCTCTGTGGGAAACAGAAGCTTCCTGTCCAAGTCGACCTTCATGCTCCAATCCTGGCCGGGACTGAAGGGCCTTGATGTTTCTCTTTGCCTGATGCTTCTGATCCCTCCTTCCGCGACAAAGGTGGTGGGGTCCTCTGTCGGCGATGGTATTCTGCTATCCTGTCTGCGCTCCTCCAGTACTTCGGCTAGCTTTCTCAAGACTTGGTCGTGGCGCCATCTGTAGCGGCCTTGTGATAGCGCGATTTTGCAGCCTGACAAGATATGCTGGAGGCTTGCATTGGGAGCATTGCAGAGTGCGCAACATTCCTCATTTCCAAACCACTGGTGGAGGTTCCGAGGACAGGGGAGTGTGTCATAGGTTGAGCGTATAAGGAAGCTGAGTCTTGCCTGTGGAATCTTCCACACGTCTGACCAACTGATGTTCCTGTTTGAGATGCCCTCCCAGGTTGTCCAGCTTCCCTGCCGTCCCTGAGACACAGCCTTGATCTTGTAGCGGTCTTCCTCCATCCTCGTCACCTCCGCCACTACCATTTCCTTCCTTTCATTGCGGTGGGCCTTGGACCAGAATCTTGATGCATCTCCCCATCCTAGGCCTGCTCTACCTACCTGCACTCTCCCCATGATTTCCTTGTGCTGCAGCCGGCTTACAGCTTGGTCGACCTCGGTCTGGGCGTTCCACTTGCGGCCAGTCAGGACCCTGGCATTAGCCTTCCTGACTGACTCGTCTGTGGACTCCCGAAGCTCAAGGACCAACCTGGCTTTCTCTTGCATATAGCCCAACTGTAGTGACTTCAGTGGTAGTTGCAGTGTATTTCTTCCGAAGAGGCCAGCTTCAGATAGGCAACGTGGCAACCCCAGCCACTTTCGTATGAATGAGTTGGCTTTCCCATCCATCTTAGTCACGGTTGATGAGGGGATCTCGCTCATTTTCAGGGGCCACATTATCCTCTGGTAGAGTGTAAACTGGTAGCACCAAACCTTGTACTTCCCAGGGAGTTGGCTTTGGTCGATCCTTGCCAGGCCGTCACATAGCTGTTTCATGACGGTCTTCCCCATCTGTTTATCAGAGAGTTCTGCAGTGTACTGCCTCCCCAGGCTTCTGATGGGTTGCTCGGCAAGAAGTGGTATCTTTTCCCCTCCGACAAGAAAGGTGGTAGATTTCCATACCAAGTTTTTGTATTTTTAAGAAAAATCTATTCTAATTTGCCAGACAGAACTTTCCATTGACTTTGAATGGGGTTTCATGTCTGGCAAATTAGAATTGATTTTTCTTAAAAATAGAAAAACTTGGTATGGAAATCTATGGAGTATAATGAAGAGGGAAGTGTGGGTCACCACATCAAAGAACGAAAAACAGCTGACAGCTAAGCATCAATGATATCTGGGCTTTCATAACCCTCATGCAATGCCACTGCCATTGACTTCAATGTTAAACACAGTCAGGTCAGCAGTCTAACCCATGACTGCGGTTTTGAGTAATGAACAAGGCTGAGACTTTTTAAAGCCTCAGGAAGCTTTTACCAGTGTTTAGAGTTAATTGGTTAATTCAGATGATTAGGTTAATAGCTTGTTTAGACAACCTTTTCATGATATGCTAATTTTTTAGATGGAAATTTTGGGTTTTCATGAGCTGTATGCCAAAATCATCAATATTAAAACAAAACAAGACCTGAAATATTTCAGTTGGTGTGCAATGAATGTAAAACACATGAAAGTTTATTTTTGTATCATTACATTATGGGGAAAAAATGAACTTTAACACAATATGCTAATTATTTGAGAAGGACCTGTATACGTCTAATATACGTCTGTCTATCTACGTCTAATCTGTGTCTAGCTAACTGCGTCTAATCTACATCTGTATCTCTACGTCTAATCTACGTCTATCCATCTACGTCTAATCTACGTCTATAAGTCTACGTCTATAAATCTACGTCTAATATATATCTGTCTATCTACTTCTAATCTACGTCTAGCTATTAACGTCTATCTGCGTTAATATATCTACGTCTAATCTACGTCTATCTATATACATCTAATGTACATCTATATATCTACCTCTTTCCATCTGCTTTTATTTATGTCTAATTTTAGTCTACCCATCTACGTCTAATCCACATATACATATCTACTTCTAATTTACGTTTCTCAATCTAAATCTATTAATCTACACTTATCTACGTCTAATCTACGTCTATCCCTCAGTCTTATCAACATATATATATATATATATATATACGTCTATCCATATACATCTAATCTACATCTATATATTTACGTCTAATCTACTTGTTTCCCCAT
>NC_085879.1:0-115000 GCF_034702125.1 Engraulis encrasicolus
TTCATGTTCTCCTGTCTTTCTTCCTTCCTTTTGTCCTGTCTTTCTTCCTTCCGTTTTTCCTGTCTTTCTTCCTTCCGTTTCTCCTATCTTTCTTCCTTCATGCTCTCTTGTCCCTCAGGCAGAAGATTCAGGTCATTACAGGCACAAACTCCAAGACTTTCAAATAGCCTGTACCCTGAAGCCATTAGACTGCTTAATTCTAGTGCTCTTACATAGGTCTCTGGACTGGTGTTCTGTGATTTTATTTTTCCTTTTAAGGGAAATCCTATTGATTTGTTTATTCATACGTGTGTGTGTGTGTGTGTGTGTGTGTGTGTGTGTGTGTGTGTGTGTGTGTGTGTGTGTGTGTGTGTGTGTGTGTGTGTGTGTGTGTGTGTGTGTGTGTGTGTGTGTGTTTTTTAACCTTGAATTGTGGGGAGGGGATCTCATTTTTTTTACTGTTTGATTTACTTGATTAATGTATTATTACTCATATTATTACTATTACTTACTTTAATTTGTTATACTACATACTACATGATATACTTCATGAATTTAGACTTTATTTGACTTCTTTTTGGTTACTTCTATAGGCCTACTTCAACCTACGCAGTGTTGTTGATCCACCCACAATTTTGTTGACTTCATTGACAATGACAATAAACTCCTTGAATCTCTTGAATCTTGAAACAAAGGCAATAATCATAGCAAAGAATAAATAGAAAACACAATTCAAATTTGAAACAAATGTCACTGTATTTATGCATTTTGAAACATATTTTTATAAAAAAAATATATATATATATTTCAGAATTATACAAAATTTGAAAATTAAAAATAGAAAAAGAGAAAAAAAGACAAGATTTCAGTTTCTATGCAAAAGAACAAGAGTCAAAGTGGCGCACATGGTAGGACACTGGAATGCCTTGCCTGCAACCGGGGTTCCATTCCCCGTCTCGGCAATCTGCCGACCCTTCGCCATCACTCTCTGCAAAATCGCTACCTTCAAAATGCTGTCAAACAAAGGCAATAACCCAAGCAAAGAATAAATAGAAAACACAATTCAAATTTGAAACAAATGTCACTGTATTTCTGCAGTTTGAATCTTATTATTATAAAAATATATATATATTTTAAAATTATACAAAATTTGAAAATTAAAAAAGAAAAAGAGAAAAAAAGATAAGATTTAAGTTTCTATTCCAAAAGAACAAGAGTCAAAGTGGCGCACATGGTAGGACACTGGAATGCCATGTCTGCAACCGGGGTTCCATTCCCCGTCTCGGCAATCTGCCGACCTTTCGCCATCACTCTCTGCCAAATCGCTACCTTCAAAATACCGTCAAACTAAGGCAATAACCCAAGCAAAGAATAAATAGAAAACACAATTCAAATTTGAAACAAATGTCAATGTATTTATGCATTTTGAAACATATTTTTATAAAAAATATATATATTAAAATTATAAAAAATTTGAAAATCAAAAAAAGAAAAAGAGAAAAAAAGATAAGATTTAAGTTTCTATTCCAAAAGAACAAGAGTCAAAGTGGCGCACATGGTAGGAAACTGAAATGCCATGCCTGCAACCGGGGTTCGATTCCCCGTGTCAGCAATCTGCCGACCCTTACAAAATTTGAAAATTCTAAAAAGAAAAAGAGAAAAAAAAGATAAGATCTAAAGTTCCCATGGCATGAGATTTCCTTGGTCCTTTGGTGCTTTGTACGGGTTTGCGGGGGTGTCAGGATGCCATATCCGCAATTTTTTCTCAAAATAAAGCTGAAATGCGCCATTTAGGCCTCTTTGGTGAAAAGTCTCCTCTCCCTGTGCGTGGATCTGATAATGATATGCAACAGGAGGGGGAGGGGGGCAGGAGGGGGAGTGTCGTTGATGAGCGGGGGCGGAGCCGCGGGCTAAAGCTGTGTTGTTGTGGTGGTGCGGCAGGTTAGCTGTTACCTAGAGTTAGCAATTTGCCCTAGTTAGCAATGGCACGTCCAGCACCTGATGGNACCACAGTGGGTTTACATACAGTGTTGAATCTCGCCCTCCAACCCGTGCCTGCAGTTCACCTAGGGAGCGCTGTCGAGACAGCAGAGCTCATAAGGCTGGCGCTAATAACTTGACATTGTGCTTGCTGTCGGCTGAAACTTGACAATATTACTGTAAGTTCTGAGAAACCAATGTGGATTTCAATGAAATGTACAATAACCTGGGAGTTATGTCCTTCTGATTTCCTACAGCTTTGGCATTTATGAGTCAGGCTCCGCTAGTATCTTGCTAACAAAATTGCTTTACGGCCGTCGTGATCACAGCAATGCAGCCGGCCGACCAATCCAAACGCAGTGTGTGAAGCCACTCGTGACGTCATATTGACAATAAAGTCGTATTTTACAAAGATCCAGCGAGTTTAAACATTCAAACTAAGTGCGGTTTGAAAGGATAATCTATCCTGCCTTTTGGAAAAATAAATTGAAACGATGATACCAATTCTCTCCCAAAGCAATGGCAGCATCGTGGTTGAGCTCCATGGGACCCCATTCATTTCAACAGCCTCTGCGCTCCTTGGCGCTCCTCTGCGCTGTCTGGATGGCGCCACTTAGTGGACAGTACCACCCGGAAAAAGTCTCGAGATTCCTCTCTCGTACTACCCATAAACACTCTCTGATGGAACTTACTCTCGCTTGTTTTGACCCAAAGATGAAACAAACTATTACCTACCTGCTCATGGGCTTCAGCGCAGGATGCCTCAGAGGGTGAGTTTGTAATTACAGCAGCAGACATAACATTTCAAACTCACTGGCTAGTAACAGTGCTTCAGAACTACCCATTCAACAAATTCAAATTGCAATCATTCACCACGCAAGGACCTGGCAAGTCACCATCATAAATTACAATATTCTTTTTTTTAATTTTTTTTTTTACTTATGAGCAAATAACCCCATTTGATGTGTGTGATGCACGTTACTGGCATCGCAACTGTCTCTAAACCCAGCAACTTTCTCAGTGTGGATGGTTAGCATGCAATTGCAAGTCCTTCCCCTTTGTAATGTTATGATATGCACAAATGTGGTAAAAATATTATAAATTAACGAGGGGGTAGTTGTCAGGTTATAGTAGACTTTTTACACCTTTGTTTACAACATTGTTCTGTTTCACCACTGCAATGCTTATCATGCATCACAAGTCTGTTTGAGGAGGGTGGTGTATTACATGACAAAAGGATACTCTATACTAGTTATGTACGCACTTCCTCACCATCGGCTGATCATAAAATGTGTCTGTATACAACTTATCTGCATTTGAACAGCACCCCTGTGCACTGTCTGTGCTGGAGAATAGCCAGCTTTCCTTTGTCCAATACATGGCATTCTAAAAATGCATCCATTATGTCTTGTATTCCAGTGATTCCCAACCTTTTTTGCCCTGTGTACCCCCTAATTAATTTTGTCATATCATGAGTACCCCCTCCTTCATGCTCTATATGATCCTCTATACCAATGTGAGTACACTCCATATATTTGTTAGTATCACATTTTCCACGTACCCCCGGAGGTATATTCACGTACCCCTACTGGTACACGACGTACCCCTGGTTGGGAAACACTGTTGTATACAATAGTGAAATATTCCATGCTCTGTTGACATCACATTCATCCATAGTTGCCAGTTAAGTTTCCATTGTGAAAATTGCATCAGCTCATGTTTATCTGAGAGTAACCTGGCTAACAGTATCAGAAAACTGCCTTTTTTGTAATAAGGTTAGATGCTAGTGTGGAAACTGAGACAATGCCCACAGAAAGAGATAACATTATGCTGCCTAGCTCAGGTCACATTACTTTCATTTGACACCATCTGTGCATATAAGAGCAAACTTGCCATGTCTTAGCTTTATCAGATCACTAAAACTTGGAGAGAAGGCAGGAGAGCCACAACGCATGCTGGAACTTTTTGTACAGAGTTCAAGATCACTATAAGCGGCTAATTCAATTATGCAGACAGTGTGAAGACAGTGTGCAAATTTATTTACAACAGTATCAAGAATATTAAATTGGAACATGGGAATATTTTATGGAAGGCAAATATTGTATTGAAAGAAGAACAGCAATAACAGTCTCTGTAACCATCTTTTCTATTTTTCCAGCCGTTTCAGGCATTTGTCCAACAGTGATTCGAGTGTTGTCTTGCATATCCATGCCGAGTTCCCCGATGAAGGACGTTGGAACCTCGATACAAGGCTGGCGGTGACCTCCTCTGGCTGGCTCGTCTGAACTGCGCTGACTTGTCTTCTAGGGCACCAACATTGCATTAGTCACAGGGTTTCCGAAGACCTTTCCACACAAAGCATACAGGAAAAGCAAAATATTGTTTAGAATGCTATGTCATTTTGGAATTATTGAAGTAACACTATTAAAATGTTGTCAGAATTAGTTGAACTGAATTCTTTTCAAATCTTACCAAATGTTGGATTAGCTTTTGATGTTTGCCGGTGGTTGGTGTGCATTTTCATTCCAGAGGGCAGCCATCTGTAAGAAGTCTCTGCAAGTACAAAAGACAATGTGTGAACAGAGTGTCCCTCTTATTTTTCATTTGGTCAAGATGGTGAGGGTTAGCCAGTTTCAAAGACAAACCTTGTTATTGTCATTGGAAAGGATATGAAGGGTTCCTTCCTAAAACACTGCAAGAGCCATTTTATACTAATGCAGGGCTGATAGTATTCAGGCTCCATGCCTGATTTCAGGTTTGACAGAGTTTGCAAAAATAAAAACATTGATAATTAGCCATTAGGTAATTCTTTTCTCAGAAAGTGTTACAGGTTCAGGATTTTCTGCCATCAGGTTTGAATAATGGTCATACACAGGCTATTAAATGTTTGAATAATGTGTCAAAATATGTCTATGCAGTATCTTGTCGTCGTCTTTGGAGCAGGGAAAAAAGTTCAGGCTCAGGATTTTTTTTTCACTATCACCCCTGCTAATGACATGAATTGCATTGTGTAGTTATAATTACATCAGGTCAAGTATCACCTGAAACCGTGTGTGTGTGTGTGTGTGTGTGTGTGTGTGTGTCTGTGTGTGTGTCTGTGTGTGTGTCTGTGTGTGTGTCTGTGTGTGTGTCTGTGTCTGTGTCTGTGTGTGTGTGTTACATTGCCTTGTAAAGCAAATATAGACATCTCAACAGAAGAGTGTTTTCAGGGGGCATAGTCAAGGTATCCACTCCATTATCCAAACTCATGTCTTCTACTTGCGCTTGTGGCCCAACAACCTAGCATCCATGGAGAAAATAAGTTTCCCTGCTATGCACAACAACTAATCAGAAAATGAATTTGAATTGATCTTTTGTGAGTTGTTGAATTGCCCATCTATCAGCATACCACATCATATTTTGCAAGGTCATCACAAGGCCACAAGCACAAAGGAGGATGGGAGTTTGGATAGTGGAAAGGAAACAAGGTAGGCCTACATGTTTTGCCATTTAGTGTAATCCTGCTTTATAAAAGAAAAACAAAAAAAAATCAGGCGCTAGAACAACAAGATCCATCTTCTCACCTGCACAGCATATAAGGAAAGACAACAATCTTTGGAGCAACTTGTTCCAGTTAGAACCAGTGCTCTCCCCCATCCTCCTCCATGACTGAGGTACCCTGAGCATGGTACCGTCCCACCGCACTGCTCCCCATGGGGCGCCACTGAGGGCTGCCCCCTTGCACGGGTGAGGCATAAATGCAATTTCGTTGTGTGCAGTGTGCAGTGTTCACTTGTGTGCTGTGGAGTGCTGTGTCACAATGACAATGGGAGTTGGAGTTTCCCAATGGGCTTTCAGATGCTGAGGCACTGAAGGTTGCATTTTTTTAAAAACTTTTTTATTTGGCTACAATGCTTACGCGTTTCGCCCCTTGTGGCCTTGTGGCCCTTGTGGTCAGGGCGTATAAATTGCAACCTTTAGTGCCTCTGCATCTGTCTACCTGGACCAAGTTTGAGAGCCCCTACACTGATGAGCACCACGGAAAAAAGGTGAAGACCCAGAAGCACTCAAATTACTGGTACCTGCTTGTGTTTGATTCTTTGGAGCAAATTGGATGATGACTGAATGGGAAGACTCCAACGTAGTGGTGAGGGAGGAGTTTTGCTTCATCATGTGGCTTTCTTCTACGTCATGACCGTCTGTAACGGGAACTTCTGTAGATGAGAATTGCGGCCATTAGGAAGAAATACAGAATATAACTTTCAATGATCCACAATAAGCCTCTCAAATTCTATACAAGAAAATTGTCTGAGTCAGAACAGAGACAGAAATGTCAAGGAAACATAAACCCAATATTCGACTGCATCTGGCTTTCCAAGCTATTCACGGATAGGAATGAAAATGTGACAGTGGGAGCAGGTTGCATAGCAACTCACACGTAACTCCACAGCTGCCTGCCCTGGAGCAATGCAAGATAGACAAGTGATCCGACTGTTGTATTCTGTGTACCTACCAGAGGTTACGCCAAATTTGTTATATGATGAAAACAAAAACGCAATCAAATGCCGTCACAACCACTTAGCAGCCTGTAACAACTGCTTGATGTCTGTGTTGGATGTGTCAGCTGAGCTTGTGCAGTCACGCACATCTCGCTGAGTAATTGCCGTAGCCAGCTACGTTTCAATGCAGTGGCCAGTAGCTCTACACTCGGTATAGTTAGGTTACCAAATCGAGTCAAAGGCTTGCCTGGTCAATATGCCAATTCATGAGTTCGGTGTGTAGTCACAACTGAGCTTTCCGAACATACGGTTAGTTCTAACACCTGTTAGCTCAAGTTATAACATCCCTAGGTGAAACTACGAACACCAGTCTCCATAGGAATGAATATGTACCGCACCACCACAGCCAACAAAAAGGGTTTCCTAGGTGGGATCACGTGACCCTTCGACAGCGATGCAAGCTTAGTTTATAGCTCTACTCTTATAGTCAACCTTTTCACTTATCCTAACGAATTATCTGGATATTTCGACACCTATCGCACCATGAACACTTCGGCGAGCAAAGATGCGCGTAAAAGGGAGATTGAACAATCGCCTTCAAAGAAAAAGTTTAAAAACTCCTCCATCTCAAAGGACGACCTTGACGCCGCTATTGCTAACGGCATAAAGCTAGCACTTCAAGAACAACAGAGTGCGCTCAATGTAATAGTTGCCTCAGCGGTTCAGGAAGCTGTTGACTCTTTCTTGGTGCCAGCTTTACGCGATTTACGGACGGATATACAAAAGACCAAGGATGAGGTAAAGGACATTCGTGGGGATTTAGACAGAGTGACAACATCAGCTAAGAGCGCCAACGACCGGGTGAACTCACTACAAGCCACTGCGCGAGAGGACAGACGAACCGTAATCCAGCTACAGAAACAACTGGATGAACTAACTGAAAAGTTGACAGATCTGGAGGACAGGAGCCGCCGTAATAACGTCCGGATTGTGGGTTTACCTGAAGGAGCGGAGGGTTCCGATGCTGTCAGCTACCTCAAAGCGAATCTTCCTCTGTGGATCCCATCACTGAAGGGTCAGTCCATTGACATCGAGAGAGCTCACCGGGTGTATCATGACGCTGACGATGCCAAGCCCAACAAGCCTCCGCACCCTCATCTTCAAGCTACTTCGGTGGCAAGACAGGTCAGACATCCTCTCCGGTGCACACCAAGCTTTCCCGGTGAAATCCGCCAACGACGACAGTCTCCTGTTCTTCCCTGACTACAGCCGGGCGACAACATCGAAGAGGAAGAGCTTCGACGCGGTGAAGAAGAAGGCGAAAAGCCATGGGCCTGCATAACTTTCTCATATACCCAGCCGTGCTGAAGATCGACCATGGGGGAAAGAAGCTATCCTTCCAGACTCCTGAAGCTGCGGAGAACTTCATCGGGACACTGTCGCGGAGATCCAATCGTACAGCAGCGGCGAATGTGGACGAGGATGTTTGTGTCTCTGATCCCAGAAAGGGCAATCGTCAGGCGGCCAGCCACGGAGGAGAGGGCAATCTGGTGGACATGAAGGACTGACGGCTGTCTGGCTACCATCTCCAATAAAGAACACTATCTTGGCTGGTTTAAGGTTTGCCTTGTTTACATATTGACATCGTTACGAGAGTCGAGAGCACACTGCTACACTCTAAGCTTATGTCACGGTCAATGTATTTCATTTCACCGCTTAGGGTGAAGAATGTTCACTCACTTATTTTTGTTGCTATATGGGTATTTCTATTTCTATAGCTATGCGTTGGAGTGGACTGGTCACGGATCAATCGAAGTTTGTGTTGCAGACCTATAAAACATTTCTATGCGGGCTGCGCCTGTTTTTTTGTATATAGTTTTTTTTTCCACCCCCCTCCTCCTCCCTCTCCACTACAGACATATTACCATACCGTTTCCTATTTGCTGCAATGGTGAACATGCCTATGACTTGGCTGGTAGGGCCTATACTAATTTTAGCTTCACGCTTTGTCAGTCAACTTTCCTGAGTAGGCCTAGGTCTACTACTCACCTTCGTATCCATTCTGGTCTTACATCTTTGCAATCCAAATGTCACCGCTAATCATTTTTATCACTCAATGTTAATGGCCTGAACTCAGCTGTCAAACGGACGCGTGTCCTTGAGTACCTGCATCGTAAAAAGGCAGATATTGCCTTAATTCAAGAAACACATCTCAGACAATGTGATGTATCCCGTTTTCAAAACAAACGCTACAAATTAATTGCATCGTCCTGTGCGCTAAATAGAACAAAGGGAGTGTGCATTTTGGTGAAAAGAGCATTTGATTTCAATATTAAACATAGTGCACATGATGATGCAGGACGACTGGCAATTGTCACTGGCAACATACTTAATCAGAAATTAGCACTAATGTCTATTTACTGCCCAAATGAGCCTGATAGAGACTTTTTTACTTACATTGGTAATGTAGCACTGGACCAAAATGATTGTTCGTTAGTGTTAGGAGGTGATTTTAATGCCTTTATGAACCCAATTCTTGATAAATCTAATTCAGATGCTGTGACCAATCTCTCAAGTACTCTACTGAACTCACTCATAAAAGATCTGAACCTTATTGACCTTTGGCGTGTTCAAAATAATGATACTAGGAATTATACATTTTTTTTCCAATAGACATAAAACGTTTTTCCAGGATAGATTATATCTTTGTTAGTCCATCCTTAGTTTCAAATGATTCCTCCATTTCTATTGAGCCGATCCTGCTATCTGACCATTCAGCTTTGTTATGTTACATTGACCTGCCCAATAGTAAGACTAAGGCCCCTAGGTGGCGAATGAATACATCCTTGCTTAGTAACCCCTCTTTTCTTAGCTCTCTAAAGATTAGAACTGAAAGATTTTTAGATATGAATACAACTGAAGACATCAACCCACAAGTCTTGTGGGAGGCCACAAAAATGCTTCCGTTCGAGGTTTCTGTATCTCTTTCTCCTCTAATTTATCTAAATCAAAAGCACATAAGATATCTGATCTAGAAAACAAAATTGAATCATTACAGAATTTACAAAAGCATAGTATGTCGGATGACCAGTCTTCATTATTGGCATCATTAAAAGAGGAGTATAATGCAATAGCTATATCAAAATCAGAATTCATCTTACATAGAACTAGACAGAAGTACTATTTTGAATCAGAACGCCAAGTCATTTGCTAGCACTCATGCTTAAAGACCTGTGAAACAAAGGCTCACATCTCAGCAATAAAAACGGCTGATGGTAAAATTACAACAAATTCCAAAGTCATTAACAACACCTTTTCCTCATTTTTTGAAAGTGTGTATAAATCTGAGCTTGACTTCAATGATTTAATTTGTGGAAATTTTTTAGATAGTTTAGATTTGCCCAAAGGTTTCGCAATTAGACCAAATTGACATGGAGGCCCCGTTACAATTAGAGGAGTTGCTTAATGCCCTAAAATGCCTAAACAAAGGCAAATCACCTGGATTAGACGGCCTTCCACCAGAGCTATTTTTAGAGCTCTGGGACATGGTAGGTCCCCTTATGCTCAATTCTTTAATTTCGCTATTCAGAGTGGGACTTTTCACAGAGACCAAAAAACAGCGCTAATCACTCTTCTTTTAAAGAAAGGGAAAGATCCCCTCAATTGCTGTAGCTATAGACCTATATCCCTCCTTACAACTGACCTAAAAATATATGCCAAGGCTCTTGCTCTGCGTCTAGTAAAAGTCATCAAGTCACTGGTAAATGCAGACCAAAACAGGATTCATCCAAGGACGGTTTGCATCTGACAACATGAGGAGGCTCTTGCATGTCATAGATGCAGCAGATAGTAAGCAAACTCCATGTGCAGTCTTTTCACTCGATGCAGAAGAATGGCATTTGATAATTTACAATGGGATTTCATGTGGGCAGTTTTTGAAACGTTTCGGGTTTGGGCACACATTTATTGAAATGATTAAGACATTATACCACTCTCCTCTCACAAGTGTCATTACAGGGGACCGCATCTCCCCAGCATTTGAAATAGGACGTGGAACAAGACAAGGATGCCCACTCTCTCCTCTTTTATTCTGTTTATCACTGGAACCTTTAGCACAAGCCATTCGGCAATCTACAGCTTCTCCTAATGGTAATTGGTGGTCATAACCATATTATATCTCTGTATGCTGATGACATCATTTTGTTCTTGGACAACTTTGATACCTCCATTCCCCCTATAATGAAAATATTTGATCATTTTAGTTCCCTCTCAGGTTATAAAATAAATTGGTCAAAATCCTCCCTAATGCCTCTGAATAGCAAACCTATAAAGGCCACGTTACCAGCATGTATTCAAGTTAAAAGCTCCTTTACTTACCTAGGCATCACAGTTCATAATAGTATACATAAAATCAATAAGGACAACTACATCACTATGCTACAACAAAATAAGATCAGACATGCAAAGATGGAAGAAATTTAAAAACATCTCTTCAAGGCAGAATAAGCAGTGTTAAAATGAATGTTTTGCCACGTCTCAATTTTCTTTTCTTTATGTTGCCACTCCCTCCACCTCCAAATTATTTCAAAGACATACACTCTATGGTATCCAAATTTATTTTGGAATGAAAAGAAGCCTAGGATCCGACTGACAACACTACAGCGCCCCAAACAACTGGGTGGTCTAGCAGTTCCTAATTTTGAACTTTATTATTGGTCTTTTCAACTCAAGGCACTCAGCACATGGGTTAATTCAGACGCCACTATGGCATGGAAACAGATTGAATCTTCTAAGGTTGCACCACATAGACTACAGGATGTTTTATTTGCCAATATAAGTACCAAAACACTCAAGAAATTTGGACCGATCATTGCTAACTCTGTCCAGGTGTGGAGAAAAGCAGAGCAATGGATGGGAGGTCCATTCAAATATTGCAAAAACACACCTCTATGGCATAATGCAAAGCTATTGTCTGGTAACAAACCATTTTTTCAACCTTCATGGTCATCACATGGTATTAATATCTTTGGTGACATTTATAATGCTCAAGGTCTTCGCTCTTTGCAGGATTTAAGGACACAATTTTCACTCACAGCTTCTGCTTACTTTGTATACTTTCAGTTAAGAGCTGCTCTGAAAGCATATGGTGTGCCCTGGGACTCTCCTCTCCCGGCTCACCCCATGCTAGAATGGATCCTACCTAGTTTAGGTAGATCATCAGTTTCCATCATTTACAGAAAATTAATTGAACACAGTTCGAGGGCTCTATCAGTAGAATCTATATGGAATAGGGAACTGGGGGAATTAGATCTTTGTGTAGACTGGGACTCTGTTTGGTCTAATTTAAGTTTGACTTCTAAGAACCTTGCACATCAACTGATCCACTTCAAAACCATTCACAGAGCATACATTACACCTTATAGAAGGTTTCAGATGAAACTGCAGGCCTCATATGACTGTCATATTTGCAATTGTTCCTCACCTGGAACATTCTTACATATGTTTTTGGAGTTGTCCCATCATATCCGATTTCTGGTCTCATGTAAATTCTGTATTATCCCAGTTGCTTGATATTTCCTATTTTCCTAACCCTGCTCTTTGTCTCCTTAATGATACATCTGATATTCCTCTTAAACTTGTTCAATGTAAAATGCTTTTCGCTGGCTTTACGTCTGCAAAGAAAACAATTACAAAACACTGGTTCACTCCTGATGTTTGTATGAAGTCCTTTTGGATACACAGCCTTACTAAAATTGTCAATATGGAACTGACAACTGCACGTCTAAACAAAGCTCGACCTGCTACTGTGGAATCCTGGAAACAGTTTTCATTAAAGTTAATTTCTTGGATGAGATGTTAGGTCATATTACCATGCCTTCTCCATCATTCTGCCATGTAAAACTCCAGTTTTATATTTTCTTTCTTTTCTAGTGTTTCACTATTGTTGTATGATGATCCTCAATATGTCTGTAACCCCACACCACACCCCACCCCCACTTTCCCCCTGTTGAAAATCAATAAAATATTGATCACAAAACAAAAAGGGTTTCCTAAATAAATCGTGTTTTCACCAACAACGTTTTAAAATGCCTTGTTTTCAACCACAGGACCCTCCTTGGTCAACCAACGAAATGTTGAACAATTTTGGTCTTGTTAAATTGGTGTTTAATAGAATAATTGTCAACATCCTTGTTAGCTAGCTAGCGGGATGCCTGTGTTATTTGACGGCAGGTGGGCTAACATAGCCGCTAGCCCGGTCGTCAAGGTTTAATTTCCATCGAAACTATTTAGTTAATTGTGCTCATGCTTGATGTACATGTAAGTTCAAAAGACCATGGTCATATTTTACAGTCGATTTCCCAAGAAAACCAAGTTTGACAGAGTATGGCTATTGCTTTTGTAGCAGTGTAGCTTTCATGGCTAATGTATGGGTTTTTTCCCTCCACAGCTAATAATGCAGGCTAGTTAGTCATGACACTGTGATACAGACTGGAAGCTTTTCATGACTTACTTGTTCAGGAGGCTTGGTGGTATTGATCCAGACTTCAGCGTCAGGTGTTGGCCATAACTTGCTATAGGTATTGTCCCAGATTGTGAAAGCATTAGTCCGAAAAATGTTCCCTCAGACATTGAACCGTACGTTCTGCTGGTATTTATAGAGTTTTCAAATGAATGGGCGTGCTAGTGGGTGGAGAGAGGGCGTGGACGAGTTGAGAGCGAACGAAGGCATGACGACATCTCGGGCACACACAAGCTTTGCGTCAATTGGATGCTGTGTCAGAGTTTGTTTACAAACTGAGCACAGCTTGGTGTACACAGTAACACATTGCAAACCACTGGGATGACTTCAGGAGGTCAGAGTAACTCATTTTAAGGCCCCAAAACATCATACGGTCAAAATTTTACGCCATGGGCACTTTAAAGATTTAGAATCATAGGATTTGGATACGGTGTTGGTTACAACCCAACCTCGCGCCCAACCTGTGCTAATCCCAGCCCAGGTAAATGCCGGCACGTCATTGGTCCTTGGCTGGGGTTATCCCACGAGGTACCTAGGTATTAAACTTTGGTGTAATGATCAAATCTTTGAGTTAAAACCCAGCTAAAGGGCTCCCGTGGGCGTAGTGTCCATGTAACCATTTCCTCTTAATTAGGTAGCATTGACTTTTTCAAATTGTACTTTGTCGTAGAATTAGATTTGTCTTGTAATAAAACTTTCGGTAACACTTTATTTTAGGGACACATCTATTAGCACTAATACATACAATATTAATGCCTTAGTGAGTAACTTGTAAGGCATGTACTAAGCAAAATCAGACAGTTGTTAGACATTTATTCGCAAATGTCTTGTTCATGCACACTAAGGGATTTATTACCAATATAACCTTAGTAAGGACCTAGTAGACCTAGATTTCTATTTATGAGTAAGCAGTAAGGGCCAGAATACAATGTGTATAAGCTCCTGGTACACTGTGTGAACAAACCTTGAACAGTGTGAAAACAGATGTGGAATAAGGGTCCCTATTCTAAAGTGATGCATTGCTCAGCCCAGATGGCTTAGGGCCCCCGCACTACCTAGGGCCCCCGCACTACCTAGGGCCCCCGCACTACCTAGGGCCCCCGCACTACCTAGGGCCCCCGCACTACCTAGGGCCCCCACACTACCTAGGGCCCCCACTTTACCCCTTACCCCCAGGAAGCAAAGTGTAAGAACATTTCTGAAACTACATTCATCTCATTAGATGCATCAATCTCATTTGTTGTACTTGTAACAGAAAAGAGTGGAAGCATTATATAGCAAGGATTGGACGTAAACTTCTCAATGACGGTGGGTAGTGAGATGTCATTTTTTTTTCATACACCAATTAGTTTTAATTGTAAAAACCCTAAAATAAATGCAGAATATAACGATGAGTAATAGTTTGGAAGCGAAACTAAGCTATTCCTTTGTGATAAATAAGTTAATGTTTGAGAAACTTAGCTCCAAGAAGTGCAGTGCATGATGGGTACGCCCTTAGTCAGAAATGCAATGCATGGCCAATGCAGCAATGATAATATTTCTGTTGTTACGTACATGGCAAATTGTTTGGATAGCATCTAAATTTCACGAGTGAGGGGAGGAGCTAAGGACGTAGGCTCAGAGCTGGGTAGGTTTTCTGTTGGCCTAGATTGCGTACCCATCATGCACTGCACTTCTTGAAGCTAATGTTCTCAAACATTAACTTAATTATCACAAAGGAATAGATTAGTTTTGCTTCAAAACTATTATTCTAATGTTCTGCATTTATTTTTTACAATTAAAACTCAGTGGTACATGAAAAAAATACATCTCACCAACCCACCGCCATTGACAAGTGTACGTTCAATCCTTGCTATAAAAAGGCTCCTGTTACCTTCCTCACATAATTATGAAATTGAGAAAACTAGATGACGCACCTGTGTAAATGATAATTATTTAATATACCCTTACACTTTGTAGATTGGGGGGGCTAGGTAGTGCGGGCCTGGGTGGTGTGGGGGGCCCTAGGTAACGAGGGGGGCTTTGGTAGTACGGAGGCCCTGAGCCATCTGGGCTGGCCAATGCATCACTTTAGAATAGGGACCCTTATTCCGCATCTGTTTTCACACTGTTCAGGGTTTGTTCACACAGTGTGTCGGGAGCTTATACACATTGTATTCTGCCACTTACTACTTACTAATAAACAGAAATATAGGCTTACTGGTCCTTACTAAGGTTATATTAGTAATAAATCCCTAATTGGGCATGAACAAGACATTTGTGAATACATGCTTAACAACTGACTTATTTTGCTTAGTACATGCCTTACAAGTTACTTACAAAGGCATTAATATTGTATGTATTAGTGCTAATAGATGTGTCCCTAAAATAAAGTGTTACCAAACTTTCATTAATCTATGTTTGCTATAGACCCCGTTTGTTCCTTCATAAGGTTATTGTACTGTCGAAACGTAGCAGCTCCAAGGACATTTCTCCATGCGGAGTGGGACGCTATACTTCGGGTCAGCAGAGTTCTACCTGATTGTCACTGGTGTCTACTTAGGATAAAAATATGTTATCGTAAACTGGAACTTAAGCAGGGTGATCAGATATTTTGAGTGTAGTTCCTGACATGCACCTCTCACTTCCTATTGCAGTCGAATAAGAGTAAAGTGTATGGGACTTAGGATCTCATCAGTGGTACCTTCCAGCAACCTCTGATTTGTTCTAGACGTCTCTCATATGGGATGGACATGCATAAAGAAATTAGTCGGGCCGCATGCAAATCAGTTCTACAAGTAAATGTAACCCTTGACAGCTGGACTCAGACTTAATCGTAATTGTTAATTGTTGGAATATTCATATTAAGAACAGTTCATATTAATTGAGTGCAATCACGCAATTATCCTGGGACTAGGGAGATCTGCGACTGAGATCCCATCATAATATGGAAACTTGGTAAATTAGGATCTAAAATGAAGTGTTTTCTACAGTCCAGAGTTTAAGGAGCAGAGCACGAGACTAGGATTCCGGTGTTGGGCCTATCTCAGGTTTCACAATGAAGCCCAAGATACACAAAGAGGATGGGGAGGGACAATGGAAGTTGGATGCTGACAAGACTGGGCTCAAATTATGATTGTTATGAGAAAACTTTCAACCACTCACCACAGACTGCACAACCCTCCACCACTTTATCAGTGGGCAGGTAGCAGATGAAAAGGTCAATCTGCAAGGTGCAGTGGAAATTGGACAAAGACATGAGCGCGTTGTTTTCTTCTTCAATCCCTGGTGGGATTTCATGCAACCATCTCAAATAAAGCTGTGACGATGAAAGTAAAGACAAGATATTTTAAAGTCGACAGAAAGATCATATATGCATGGTTTGCTCAACTGCTGATGGCATGAACCAGAGAAAAGTAGAGTTGTCTACAGTCTTTGACTATGAGCTGAACCCTGTCCCAGTTTCAATCATTGATGAAAACGGATGCCCAAGGAAGGGCAACAAGTCTAGCATATTGCTCAGCTATCCTCACCTCATTCTTACGTGTTGCAATATACCCACCCAATAACAACAGGTTCCAAGAATCAAGGGGGTGATGGTGAAGAAGAGACTATAACAGATGAAGACAGTGACAATGATGATGGCTCTGTAGAGAAGGTATTATACAGTGCAATAGTTACGGATGCTGGCTAGCATAGCAACCAGACCAAGTTATGAGTAATTGTGTTGTATGTGTTCTTACTGTTGTAATTGATGTATCTCTACGTATCATGTGTAGGCATTAAAGGGGCTTTACCTCTTTGATGTAGACCAATTTCCCACAATTACACCCTTTGCACATGTTGTTCCAATAAAAATGGTAACATATGCTCTAAGAACTTGTATTACTATTATTACTTTGTTTATTGCTATTTTATTATCTTAGTTTAATTTGCTTTTTCTCTATTGTGATTAAAAAAAATTCTGTACAGTGGCTTTGGGCATTTTGAATGGCACTTGACCTGCATTATCAGTTATTATCTATTAATTCTCTTCTCACCCACTTTCAACACAAGCTGCATTGCAATGATTTATGTTACTACCTTAGATATGGCCAGTTAACTACATTTAGTATGGTGTGTATTTTACCAAAAATATTGCCGAAATCAACTTGTCAAGACATAAAATGTTTGAAGGTGCATATGGAAATGTGTAATTTTTTTAGGCTTAGCATTTAAAAATCATTTTGGCCAAGAATCATTTTCATGTATGGGGTACCTTAAAACATTCTTGTGTTTTGTTCTACCTCCGTGTCTCAAAATTTTAAGGCCATTGTCACTAGCCTAGAAGTGGCTGCACGGCGCACGAGCGACTTCTGTTGTGTAGTCCAAATAATTACATACGTATTTTTGCACGCACACAACTCAAAAAACGCTTGCCAAGTGCCCAGGTGAAAAACCCATATACTTAAAGTGTACTTTTTTTGACCGTACTTAGTACAAAGTGTACTATTTTCGGCGATTTAAAGTGCGCTTCATTGCACTATTAGTGCGCTGAAGCACTACTAAAGCAGTACTTCAGCACACTTGCAGCACACTGAGGATGCTAAATTGGCACCGCTTTTGGACAACTTTAAGTGCACTACAAGCATACTTTTGAAAGTATGCTCCAAACACGCTTTTCATGCATTCATATGGCATTCATAGTGTGCTTGAGTACACTTCTATAACATTTTATTGTTACTAGAAGTACAATAAAATTATATTAACTTTTAGTAACTTTGGACTATATTGGAACATTTTAAGTCTGTAAAAAGTATATCATATTAAGTATTGTAAATATATAACAGGTATGCTTGAAGTATATTTACAGTACACTCCCAAGTACATGAAATAATATAAATGTAATATTACAATCCATGCTGGTCCTCAGAGCTTGTACATTACACACAGCCACATGTCACAGTAGTGATACAGTATGCATGCCTAGCACGATTGACATTTACAATCATTGCATTGCTACAGACATTTCAGATACACATTTCACTTTATTTCATTGATGTTCCACCTTCCTGAAGTTGATCATTTGGATTGATGATTATTGGTGACACTGCATTCATTGTATCAACAATTCGTTCCAACTTACCTCCAACCATGACATTGTGGGAAGTGTGAGCCTATATATACCAGAACATATACGTGACCATCATAATGACGGTGGGAACATGGTCATTTTTTTGTGTACCACTTTAAATTTTAAAAACCCCTACAATAAACACAGAATATAACAATGAGTAATATTTTCATGCAAATCAAAAATATTCCTTCAGGATGAATGGCTTTCTGTTTGAGAAATTTACCTCCAAGAAGTGCATTGCAGGATGGGACATGCATGATGGTGCATTATGGGTAAATGCACTTTGTGTGAGTGTCACGGGGTGATAATTGAGGCCCAAGTGAACCGAAAACTAGATGTCATTCATTCCCAATGTAATGCACCTGGAGCATGATTAGGATAATGGAGCGCAGGTGAGGAGGATGGAGGTGATTGGTGCACGTGGGTTGGTGAGCAGAGTTTTAAACGGCAAGAAACTAGACTGTGAGGAGGAAGCCGCAAGGAGAGATGACTGCGAGAATGCCATCCTGAGGGGAGAGAGAGGCGAGAGTGGAGCGGCAAGGTGGGAGACGTTGGACACCGGTAACCGGACAGAGCCAGGCGAAAGGGACGAGAAGTTGGATGAGAAGTGGACGCGATCCTATGGATCAGAAGGCAAACTGGCAGCTCGGAGGAGAGCGCGACTGGCATATAGTCAAGTTCATTATGTATTTTTGCTGGATTTTTATGGGGATTTGGAAAACTATACATTTTTGAAAAGTAGATAGTATAAGCAATCAGAAAAACAATGTTTCCATTTGCACAGGTGGCGGCCATCTTGGATTTTTCAAAATGGCGTCCGAAAAACCTATATTTTGTCATTTCTCAGCTTCTGAATAAGTTAGAACATTGATTTTAACTGCTTAACCAACATTTTCAGGGTCACTGAATCTAATGGTGTTAGTTTTATTGTTGTCAGACATTTTGTTACCACACCAATTTATTTGAACTATTGATTTATAGTATTTATGAGTAGATGGCCCACCATTTAAAACATCCCAGCTTGAATGTGCAAAACTGGTACAGTTTACATGTCCACCATTTTGCTGTACATTTACAGGCTTGCCTGTGCATATCTCACAGCTACATTGTATCCAGTATACAGGAGCAGCGCCACATAGTGAATGTTTATGAGTGTCAACAGGTGTTCAATTTTTTCATTTGGGGGAATCCTTCAGCATGCATGCATTTTCTGTATGATAATACTGGAAACTGACTGAAAGACAGAGTGACAAATCAATTGGTGTTATTAATATTATTAATGCATATACGAGCATGTCATTAACTGGTGTTGGTGAGTGTGCTTTAGTGTAACAGTGAGGGTTCTGTTTGCTGTTTGTTCTGGTTATATTCACGGGTGAAGAACATCGAGGTGAACAAGAGACATGTCAAGCCCATGAGCTCATTAACTGGAAGCTGTGTATTCTATGCCAGTCTGATGATGCCAAGACGGTGGTTCTGGTCCAGAATCCAAGATTAGACACTAATGGACATGTACGAGAAGTAGTTCAAGAGAGGGTCAGTCTGAGTGATTGGGACCATGTTAAATCCAAAGACGACTGCAGAACTGCACAGCTGAGACACCAGGGACACAGAAAGCAGTCTAGCATCTCTCCTGTCACTCAGGTGCAACCAACAAGGTTCAAATACAGCATGCAAGCAACCAACATGCACATCATTTCTACAGGACGGTGCACAGCCAAGAAGCGTGGCAAGAAGAGAGGATGAACAGATCTAATCCAATCAAATCTAATTCTTCTCCACTCCACTCGTCAAGAAACAAAGCTCCATCTACCAAAAGGCCGATGGTGAACTACTTTATCTGGTCAGAACTGCAAATGCCGGAAAATCTCCAAAGGCTACTTTGGAACAGTCCCAGAATCTCACACTCAAAACTAGACTGAACACTCGCATCTCAGCAGATGATGCACATGCAATTGATGTATGATATCACAAAGATTGTGGGACAAAACATGTGTCATGTACGGCGAGACTCAGGCCTGACAGAAATACAACTCTCAAAGAAGCCTTGACGGTAACATGTCTGCTTGAGCTGATCAACGGTATTGATGTGGAAACACAAAACAAAGCATGGACATCATTGAAAAAAATGTATGTCAACATGCTTGATTCAGAAGCCTTGGAGAATCATGAACTTGCATTCAGTAGAAAGTGGCCGAAAGAGAGACACACCCTTGCTAATCTGTACAGTTCAGCTGGGACATCATTGATGTTGCTGGATACTTGTATGGCATCTGTTCCCTGGCCTGTCTTGGTGAAGGTTGCAATGTTCGTCCTCGTCACTTGTACTGCTTTGTAAATTGCTTTCATGTTATCATATTCATCAGTTGTCATTGCAGCATGAACCATGTCTTCTTCACATGCTTCTGGATAGTAGGGACTTTTGACTTCTTTCGGTCATTTAGAACAGACAGACTTCAGTTATGGCAAGACTGTGAGGATTCTCTTTTTCAGCCACTTTCTACTGAATACAATCTTTGTGATATTGGACAGCAATTGAATGTGCATCATCTGCTGAGATGCTGGTGCTCATTCTTGTTTTCAGGGTGGGATTCTGGGACTTTACAGCAGCCTTTAGAGTTTTACCCCCATTTGCACTATCGTCCTTTTGGTAGAAGAAGCATGGTTTCTTATCGAGTGGACTCGTATGAAATCTTGTGGATGGTGGAGAAGAATCAGATGCTGAGGTGCCTGGGTCAGTCATTTTTCAGTCATTTTTCGAGACTTGGTCTGACCAAGTCCATAACAATTAACATTTCCCAAACGGCATGGTTGATCTGCCTCCTTAGGTTTGCTACTGGTTGACTGTTGTCCGACCAAGTGAGTGGAGTTCCCGATTTTTTTGAGATCAGAAACAATATTTACATTTCTCTTGGCCTGCCTAGAAGCAATGCTGAAGGTGCTGCATCACTGGGAGGGTGTGGCCTGTCTAGTGCAGTTCTGCAGTCGTCTTTTGATTTTAACATAGCCCCCATCACTCAGACTGGCCCCCTCTTGAACTACTTCCAGGACATGTCCATCGGCGTCTAATCTTGGATTCTGGACCAGAACCACCTTTTGGCATCGTCAGACTGGCATAGAACACACAGCTTCCAGTTAATGAGCTCATAATGCTTGATAATGCCTCCTGTTCACCTCGATGCTCTTCACCCATGATTATAACCAGAACAGCAAACAGAACCCTCACCGTTACACTCCACCACCATCACCAACACCAGTTAATGACAGTATGTGCATTAACAATATTAATAACACCAATTTATTACTTGATTTGTAACTGTGTCTTGCAGTCAGTTTCCAGGATCATCATACAGAAAATACATGCATGCTGAAGGAAGGCAAAAGGCAAACATTTAACGCCTGTTGACATTCAATATATTCACTACATGGCACTGCTCCTGTTTACTGGATACAATGTAGCTGGTATGAGCTTTGCACAGGCAAGCCTGGATATATACAGCACAATGCTGGACACGTAAACTGTTTTGCACATTCTAGCTGGGATGTTTTGTATGGTGGGCTTGACAGACATGCATCTACTTGTAGATACTATACAGTAAATCACCAGTTCAAATAAATTAGCATGATAACAAACTGTCTGAGAACATTGAAACTACCACCAGTAGATTCAGTGACCCTAAAAATGTAGGTTTAGCAGTTTGAATCAATGTTTTAGCTCATTCAGAAGCTGAGATATTGCAAAATTATGTTTTTTCGGAAGCCAATTTGAAAAATCCAAGATGGCCGCCATGCAGACATTTGTGCAAATGGAAACATGGTTTTTCTGATTGCTTATACAATATACTTTTCAAAAATGTATAGTTTTCCAAATCCCCATAAAAATCCAGCGAAAGGTTCAAATCCAAACGTAATGAACCTGACTAATAGTGCCCAGAAGGAGTCCGCAATCAGAGTGACGGCCAGGTGAACCTGCCTCGATGGAAAGGGGTGAGACGGACATGCACCCCACCGTGAAGATGAGTGACTCGTATTCGCCTGGTTACTGTGGCCCCCGTGAGTGCGCCGCTCTCTCTCTCTCTCTCTCTCGCTCTCTCGCTCTCTCTTTTCCTCTCGCTCGCACCCAAGACTGCTGAAGACCAACCAGCTATTCCGGGCCTACGCAGAAGAACTCCCATCGCTTCTCATCACCGCCAGCTGCTCCCGATTGAACGTGTGTGCCATGCCCCCGTTGCAGTGTAATTCACCTCGCAACCCCCGCACGGATGGACTTGGTGGCTGGACTGTCCAAGCATTCCATTGGAGACTTGGGCGTGGGTGGGTTCCCCCGTGGGTAATGGACAGAGACAAGGCCTACCCCTTTGACTTTTAATCCAGTGGTGGTAAATAAATAGAACGAAAACTGGAACTTGTGTCTTGGTTTTTGGTGTTGTGCTGTGAACTCCCAGGGTAGTAGTATCAAAGTGGGCGCGGCAAGCAAACGCGCGCCCCACCTGTGACATAAGCACACTTTGAAGATATTTGGGTGAAGTACAATCATGGTGCACTTAGAAAAAGTGTACTTGCAATATGTTAAAACGATTTACTTTAAAGCGCACTATAGAAAATCACACTTCAAAGACATTTGGGTGAAGTGTAATCATATTGCACTTTAAAAAGTACAATTGCAATATGTTATTAAAAAATACACTTTTAGTAAGTTCACTATTAGAACACTATTAGTATATTCCTCTAAATACACTTTAGCCAAACATCTTCTAAGTGCACTTTATGTATGGTTCGGAAAGTGTACTTTCTTTGAGAGCAACTTAATTACATCTAATTTTAAGTACACTTTAAATAAGCATATTGTAAACATACTTTTTCTTAGCACAAAAAGTGTGAGTGCGCTTTTAACATGCTAAGTACACTTCAGTCGTGCTTTTATTGTACTAAATTGAACCACTTTTTCACCTGGGTGAAGTCGACAAACACACCATTGGTTATCTTTAACTCTAAGGTATAGCATATGTGTGATCGACGGAGGAATGTGAGGTGGACCGGAAAATAGCTTTGATATGTCCATTAAAGCCCAGTCAAAAGTTTTGGTTTTTCCAGCCCCATGAGCCGCCCGGAAGGTGACCTCTAGGTCATCACACCCTGCGGTCTCTCAGCATCGTCACAACACACGGTCTCTCATAGCGATCAATCAAATGAAAAGTCAACCTTTTGACCTTTTGGTGAGATGTAGAGACCAGGACGGATTACGATTCTATGGGCTCCTGAGGGCAGAAAGCAAGAAAGGCTCCCATGCATGGGTGTTGTTCAGGCACGGAGTGGCCTTCGGGGAGATCGGGGACTTGTCCCGGTGGGCCGCGGCCATGAAATGTAATAATGCGTCTGCACTGTGTTTTTGGCCGGCCCAGAGGTTCCGATATCGTAGTTATAAGTACTGACTTCCCACTTTCCACCTCTCTAAGTTCTACTTTAGCTGACTAGCTAGTATTTATACCGCATACCAGACGGCAATACCTCACTGACGGTGTCAAACAGTAAATTGGCCACACCCCTTCTCTACTGATAATGTTCATACACCGTAGATCGCGGAAGTTTACAAGATCTTAGTAACACAGTTTCGTTTTCAGTATTTGAAGAACCTGTGATATGTATATTGGTTACCAAAGGATGGAAATATTAATAAATTATAATTTATTTTCCGATTTCCACACGACTGTTACAGTTTACAGTCTTTCCAGTCCAGATTCACTTGCTCTGTGGTTATTGACTTGGGTTACGAACAGACTCCACCAAGTGGTAAGGAAGAGAACTGCACCTAACAGAAGCAATGGGTTTTGTTTTGATTTGTTAGACCTACCACTATATCTCCTTCATATATTTATATGTGGTACATTTAGGATGTAGCCTATGTCTGAAGAAATGGAACAAAATAATTACCACACAAGATTCTGATGTGACCAGTGCTGGGTGTGTAGGCTAAGCTGTGGATTAAAGTAGAGTGATTGCAAGAAACAAAGACATTTGCTGCGACGAAGACAGCGTTTTAAGGTAGGCCTACACCGTTTGGTTATACATTTTGTTGACTTATGGTTGTGGTTTGAAGTAGCTAGGTTTGGCTTATTTGCTGCATGGTGGGTTTATTGCACAATGTAGACAGACTTTTTGTAAGCTATAGGCTACTATACTATATTTTGTAAGCCTACTCTTCTAAAAATCCCCACACTCAAAACTTTGTGCCCATGCTTATCCGGTCTTCCTTAAACGATATTTCAATTTCAAACTGTCAAAATGACAGTGGAGTGCACATTTGCATGGAACAGTAGCGTGATGTAGCCTAACCTAGTAGGCCTATGAATGCTTTGGACTGTGATGATGGCTCCAGTGGTGTAGTCTACTTTTTGAAGTGGGTATACTGTAGGCCTATATTTGAGCATTTTTTGATGTGTGTATAGTCTACTGTATATGTTTGTGCTATTGTAAATAATGGATCAATCAATTTTAAGTGGGTATACTGTAATCCCTGAAATTTTGAAATGGGTGCGTATACCTGCGTTTTACGTAGACTACACCACTGGCTGTGCATTTCATCAAGGTGTAGGCTACAATTCTCCACTTCAGGTTGATATTTTGACAACACTAATGTCCACATGTAGTACGACTGCAGATTTCGTGGCTTTTGTCTTTTTGGTTAGGAAACCATGTTGTTTGCTTGTTTTGTTTTTTTTTTGTTTTTTTTAAAGAGGGCCGCCAAGGGGAAAATTCTCCCGGTGGGAAAAGGTGGGCCACTCCGCCCCTGGTGTTGTTCATTAACACAACGATTTGGGGCTTTAGAGACCCTATATTGTCTTGGAGTTCGGGGGGTTGTCCCCCAAGAAAATGTGAAAATTCAGTTGTCAAAGTGTGATTTCAACCCAACACGAGAATGGAAATATACTGTAGAGCAGTGGCTCTCAACCTTTTTTGAACAAACGCCCCCTTGACCTCATAAAATTACAAGGACTAATGTATCCCAAATGGCAACTAAGCCCTACCCCCTTTCACCTGTATCCTTCTCAACGCCCCCTAGATCTCCCCAATGCCGCCTAGGGGGCTGTACCGCCCAATTGAGAAACACTGCTGTAGAGGCTTGTCCAAACACAATTTCATTGCTCTTTTTAGACAATGACTAAACTCTTGAATTTGATTCAGGGTTGCCCTTGACTCTTGTGACCTGGGCCCGGTAGGTCCGTGCAGTAATTCATCCCAGCCACTGATGACTTGTGTCCAGTCAGAACAAAGCAAAATACAAGACAGCAGCTCGGTGCAGGCGAGGGAAAACAATAGGTGCGATTGAGTTGTCGTTAACGCATGCATGCGCATTTAGACAGCAATGCACCCTGGATGAAAATGCTGCATGACGGTTAGATTCCCTGTCAAACTTCAACATTTCGGTGATGTTGCGTTGACGAGGTGACATGTCACATGGTGTCAAACTATCGCGGGATGAATGCGACTGCAGTCAGATCTTGCAACTTCTGCAGTTGCTTATCCCCTTCAATGCTCGTCTGCGGGCTGCCTCCGAGGTCACGCGCCCATGAACTGGTTGGTCAAAAAACTCACTCACGTGTGTATATGGGTCTTGTCTCACACCTCTACACCAGTTTGCGCAGGTCCCCACTTCAGCTCCTCCTCACTGCCTGTCCCCCCACTCCTCACACGTGGTGTGTTAGTAGAGCAAACCGGTGCAAGCTCATAGTCTCGTTCATATTTGTGGCCGACTGTAAATGCGCTGTATTTAATAACACCCACATCGTGACAACAAGTTCTCGCTCACGTGCTTCGTCAATGTTGATCGACAGCAAAGAAGTCGTATTCACCTAATGTCGCTGTAAAAAAGCAGTCATCAGCTCCAGCAGCTGGTCTAGGAGGACACCTAGTGGTGAACTGTAGTTACCACATCCCCCACATGTACAAGACACCATCTAGTGGGCAACTGTACTCACACCCTCCAAACGAATACACACACACCATCTAGTGGCCAAGTCTAGTACTCACCCTGCTCATCTGACCCTTGTAGGGTAGTTCTTTTTCTTGTTATTTACAGCCGCAGAAAGAAGTAGTAAACCATAAAAACGAATTTTGAGGTGGTCTAATTTTTTGTGGCTGTAGGTGGTGTGCGGGTCCTTTGTACCTGGGCTTAAAGAAAAGAAATCATAAAGAAATATCATAGCTCATATTCACCCTCATGCCATTCATCCTGTCCATCTTACCCTCAAGAACATACATAAACAGAAATTCAGAGACAAAAGGCTAATGAGATAGTGAAGAAAGTGAGTAAACTCAATCCAATCCAAGCACACAGAATGAGTGTTTTTTTCCTGATTCATGTTCACGGAAAATGAGCCAAGGCCAGGGAATCTCAATGTGAAAGAATAATTGATACAATTTCCGTCAAAGAAAAAAAATAATAACTGGTCTAAAAGACCCAAACACCTTACAAAGGACAGACCCTTGATTGGTTGGATGATGTAATCACACCCTACACATCTAAATAACCCATCTAGTGAGCAGGTGTAATTATTTGCACCCTGCACACTGCCTGCATGCAATAGGCAGCAATGCATAGTACGTTTTGGACATTTCGAGCCTTATTAAACAGGACAGTGAGGAAGTCAAGTCAAGTGTACTTTATTGTCAAAGATAATAAAGGGACTGGTCACTGGTCTTTCTCAAACACACACACACACACACACACACACACACACACACACACACACACACACACACACACACACACACACACACAGGCAACACACAAAGACACACAGGCAACAGACACACATGGGCAACGCACGCACACACGCACACACACACACAGGAGTAGAAACTAACAGAGAATGTAAATCCATGCATCAGTCTGATACATTTACGCACAGCACACACACATGCAGTAAAACCACTAACTACTGATACAAACATGTACAATAAATACACACACAGTGAGCAATAAGAAGACTATTGATGGATAAATACGCACCAATGGAAAGAAGTGGAAAGACACTTTCCAAAGCTTCCCACGGACAGGGAACAAGTGGAGGACAGATTGGGAAGGGGGGGGGGGGGGGGGGTGTAAAATAAATCTAATAATAATAACAATTAAAAACTGAACATCTGCAGGACACCAACACATGCATTCTTTGTAATGACATAAAAGACAAAGCTGCAGTGACAATTCAGACACACACACCACACAGTGACAATTCATACACACACACACACACACACACACACACACACACACACACACACACACACACACACACACACACACACACACACACACACACACACACACACACACACTGACAATTCAGACACACGCAGTGTGACAATTCAGACGCACGCACAGTGACAATTCAGACGCACTCACACAGTGAAAATTCACACACGCATGCACACACACACCCACACCCTTTCTGAGTACTGCCACTGCTGGCGGCAGAGTCCCGGATCAGAACCACACGCCATCCTGGAGCGCACCCGGTTGTCATGGCCTCAGCTGAGTCCGAGTGAGCACTGCAGTGAATGCCCTCCTCCACACTCCAGTGACACTGTCTCCTGTCTGCGCAGTAATGCATTCCACTGACTATTGGCCACCCACCCCAAGGAAGCCGAAGGAACCATGGATCGAACCACCATGCAGAACCCCCAGTCAAGCCATCAGGACCACCCCCCGGGAGACTACACCCACCATGCCCTCCGTACCCAGAATTCACTACCAATCTCAGACGTAAACGGAGATAAACTTCTCCAAGAAGAAATGTGCCTCGGCCGGAATTGGCTGAAAGGACAAACACCAGAAGAGAGCTGTGAAGCCAAGCATCTACCTCTCTACTCTACCCTACCCTGCCTGTACCTGCGGTGGAGCTGTAGCCATGGTGTCGTCATGAGGCTAATTGAGGCCAATGCCAAGCTGAATCCTCTTGACCACAAAGGTGACCCAGTCAAGGCGAAGATGTGGGCAGCAGTCTTGGCTGTATGACTGAAGAACTACTACCACAAGCTGAATCGAGGTCAAGAAGTGGCATCACCTAGTAGACACCCAGACAAGTCTTGGGTACCAAAGAGCATGAAAGTTATGTGATGCCAAAGCTTCTACGCAAACATAGTTGGTGAGATTCAGAGCAGCACGGACTGAGATTGGTGATGGATTCCAGGTACTGTGAACATTAGCAGACATTATCAGGTCAGTCCTGAAGACCTAAATGAAAGTTTCGAGTGGCAATGTGGTGTTTAGTTCCTTTAGTAGCCATCAGTCAGGAAAAGACGTTGTTGCACAACCAAAAGACGATGTCACTAGAATGCAGGAGAAAACATTCACTGCAGTACTCACCCGAAGTCAGCTAAAGGCATAACACCCAATGGCTGTCCAGAACAATGCACAGTCCAAGTCTAGATCTCCACCACCAACAGGGGCAGCGTTCCACACACATGCGCACGTGCACGCACAGGTACACGCAAACTCTCTCAAACACACTCACACGCAAATGGTCGGCCTTTCACTCACGCGCATACACTGTTGGTAAGAAGGGAGGGTGAAACAAGTGTAAGAACTAAGCATAAGAAAAACAAGACAAATGAAAATCTGCAGGATACCAACACATACATGCTTTGTAATGATATAAACCCAAAATAACAAGTCCGACAGGCGGACAACAGATGCGTCCGTCTATGCCCGTTCTGAACCTTTTTTGCCCAAACGCCCCCTTGGCCTCCTCATAACCTGTCAAGGCAATTTATCAATAAGCCTACCATGTACTGTATAAGCCTGGATTTGAAAAAGTACCATAGGATTTCAACAGTGTTGGGCAATTTACAGAAAAACTGTAATGCATTGCTGATTACATGTTACTGTCTTTTCAAAATAATCCCTTACACTACATTTAGCAATGTGGGGACCTAAGGCGAATTTAGCTTAGGGGGGCCATCGGTCCATCCCATATCACATTTTTTTTTAACATAAAATCTCTATTTTTGTTAGGCTATTTTTTTTTTTTAATCACGATTTTTTATTTAAAAAAAAAAAATAATTACAAACATAAAAAACAGGCAAACATTACAATGAATTACAATGAAACATTTCAATGAATAGGCTATTTGCAATTTTGCATAGGCCTACATTAAATAAACTAAAATGTGAAATTCTCTTTTCACTTTAATATGAGAGCAGTGATGTCCCCCCCTCACTGAAGTGTTATTTCATGTGTGTGCATGATGCTGTCACCTATTTGAAGTGACGTTGATGTTGGATTTCATGGAATACTTTTAAATGCCGCTTTGGGAAGAAAACAGAGTAGGCGACAGGTGAACTGTATTTCTGTCAAAACAGTGGTTTGCAGGCGTTTGCGTTTTCACGTGGATATTGTCTTCGTGGACCGTAACAGACAAACCGTAAGTTCCATAAACTAATCAATGAGACATTGGCTACGTGTACATGATGTTTTTAAGTCCGATTTAATAAATGCGATTTAAATAGATCGGATTAAGAGTTATTTTGCGATGTGTATACATGGCACTTTCACTTAAATGCGATTAAACGTCTGGGGAAAATAAAGCATTGCGATTGGACTCAGGACGCACGTGCTGAGCGAGCCAAATAAGGCACGGGGGCGTGGTTCAATGCCACCGAGATGCAGGTCATCTTCCCCACGAAAATCGTTGCCTCAGGCGGACTGAAATCACAACATTTCCCCCTTTCTCCCTGGATCATTTACAATGCTACATTGGCTACCCTGTTAGCATAGAAAAACGAGTGGTCAAATGGTAATGTGGAGTAACTTTGTTGTGCTTCATTACTTTGTGGGGCACTTTTACATCAATATATGGAAGCCACAACATTTATAGTCGCGTAGGGACTTTAAATTAAGCAAAACTTTCATGTGAAAATCAACAGGAAGTGCCGCCATGTTTTTCTCACTGGCAAAGAGCTTTTGGTTTGCACGCATGAGCTCCAGGCCAAAACTGAGCGACTGCCACCTTGTGGACACAAGAGGGAATCACAAGAGGGAATCACAATTCAGAAACCCATCACGGGAGGGCGGACGGACGGACGGACGGACGGACACCAAAGCCTCTTATAGAGATGCGTGGGACGCATCTAAAAAGCTGCAACACACACTCAGACAGCCTTTGCACATCAGTACCAAGGACACAGTACTGTTATTATTGGTTGGTTCATAGGTCTGGTTTTCGCCATTTCAGTGCACACCTGTCCCTCTGTGGCAATGGTTAGAATTAGTTTGTCTGTGTGTAAATACTTTGCGCACACACACACACACACTATGTCCATGACGGTGGGGTAGGGGCTTGGATAGGGTAGATGTTAGTCTTTGATTGTTTGGGTTGGTGGTTGTTGGTTACGGGGCAGGGGGAGGTTGGAGGAGGAGAGCTGGGTTGCTGGTAGTCAGGGGGGTAGGTGGCAGGTGTACGGTATATGGCCTGGGTCTTGAGTTTGATGGTGTCCTACTCTTGAGGCCGGCTGCCTTTCAAGGTGGTTAGCCTCTCTGCCAAACCATGCATGGGGGAAGAGCATGAAGTCGTACATGATCGCGCCAATAGCACCAGAGATCATAGGACCCGCCCAGTACACCTGCAGGAGGAGGCAAGAACAGAAAACCATGTTATAATTACATGAGGGCTGAATGTAGAAATACAGTGCATGGTGCCTCCTGCAAAACACCAATACATAATGCAATAACTAATTTAACACGTCTTGACACCAGTGGCGTAACAACTCGGTCACGGGCCCTCGGAGGTTGTGCTAATTTTAGGATATTTTATCTTGACCTTACGGGTGAAAGGGTGGGCTATATTCTTTGCAATTGCAATAGCATCGTGAATGCTGCAACTATGTGCACATTTACATCATAGAGTATTTAAGTTATCTGTCCCCAAAAAAAAAAACAGGAACGCAAAGAAAGGCTTTTGGAATACGTGTCTAGAGACCGGTTGAGACAGGGACAGGGGGCTGGAGACAGTAGCAGTGTGTGCGTGTGTGCTTGCGAGCGCACGGTGCCTGCTGACAGCAGGCTACACAGACGAGGGAGACAACCCTGTTGATCTTGAGCACCCCAGTTTAAACTTCATAAAAAAATAACATTAAGGACTTAGAAGATAGATAGCACAATCAACAAGATATGCCTTCATAATGATTTCAATCTTTCACTACCCCACATACACAAGGTCTGCAAAGTAGTTTTGCGTCCTTTGGCGTCATCAAATAACAGCACAATATGCAATGCTGGTTATGGAAGACGGCCCCGGCTACCATAAACATGGGAAAAGATGGAGACGGTGCATGAATGGAAACACAACATCCAAGACAACCATGACAACACATTGGTGACAGCCCACCAGTAAAACATACACAGATAGAGCTCTACACGCGCACACAGAACCGTCCACTTATTTAGATGTCTTTCTCCCTTCCCCTAGCTGACAACTCGAGAGTCCACTTCGTAACAAAGCCAAGCTAACAGAAGAATTTAACTTATATTATGCTAACAGGAGAAACGCTAGATGATAAAATCAACATGGAGTGGAGATGCTGTTTGCAAGTCAGCACAACTAGTTGTCAAATGGAGAACACACAACTAAGTTATAACGCTGCGGATAACTACAGCAATACCGCTGTCAGTCACAGATTAGGCCTACAAACTAGAATGGACACCGTTAAAAATGTGCCTCGTCTCTGCCGAACCCAGACTACTGGAAATGTGACAACAATTGGAAAATACCTGAAGGAGATGAGTGATATGAAATCAATATAAAGCCAAGGCGAACATTATTATAGGGAAACCTGTCCTTACCTTCTTCGTAGAGTCTTTGAAATCTTAGATAATATCCAAGGAGGTCTAATATCCATAGGATGTTCTTGCTAGCCAGTAACCATCTCTATTCTTGGCGAATGAAGTGACTAAACTCATTTTATTTTCCGCCTTCAAGAAGGGCAGCAACGCATACTACTACAACATAGATAAGATGAGAACAAAAGGCCACGTTCGACTGACCAGCATGCATTTAATTTGAATTGGTAAGGGAATCATGTGGTAATTCCAAACAGAACGTTACCTCTGGCGACTCGTGCTCCCTGTTTACATACAGCCAATGATAGTGTATGAAAGTATATATCCCACAGTTCCTGGCCGCAATGTAAAAAATAAAATGCACAAATATAGCGTTCATGTGTTACCTTTATTGCTATTTGAAACATTTGTCAGAATAATTTGACTGCCCATGTAATGACCTGTAGCAATATAGTAACTAAAAGTGCCAATTTGCAATTGGTTTAATGCTCTAAATTCCCACCGTCTTGTGGGAGTCTGCCATGGTCTATAAATAGTGTCTGGACAAGTTATGAAAGCGCACTGGTTGCTTTGCGTAGGCCTATCCATTCTTCGCCTCGCAATCAACGAGTATACAGGGGGGGCCCGCGAAGCTCTTCGGAGGGTCCGTTCGCGGGTCCCTCAGTGGTCACGGGCCCTGGTGCGACGGCACCTGCTGCACCGCCTATAGTTACGCCCCTGCATGACACACTAACAGTGCCTAACTGTAAACTACTTTCAGACTGATGTGGTCTTCACTAACAATGGGACGCAGGGCTGGACTGGCCTGGATCTGGCATAGCGGGCATTTCCCAAGCATTTTCAATCATGTTAAAAAAAAAAAAAATTTAAAAACAGTTTTGCGGAGCAAATTATGAGGGGCCCCTTTAAGCAAAAAGTGTCCAGGTCCTATTTCTCCCCCACTCCAGCCCTGATGGGATGGTATAAGCATGTTTTAATGCATAATTTGTATATATTTTTCTTACCTACTGGTTCATGAAGTTCCTCTTGAACTCAGCAGGGCTTATTTCATCTCCAGTGTAGAACATCTGAAACAAAGTGTTCAGAGTTGAGTATTAGCTTTGATGTAAGAAAAAAAAAAGTTCAAGGGTGAGAACAGGATTACACTCTGAAAAAGACAGTAAGGTCAAGCACAAGGACTTTTTTTTCCTGAGATCAGACATTTCAGGGTTCTGCCTTCTTTAGTGTGCAGGTGAGAAAACACAGCAATGATGAAGGCAGAACCATGAAACGTGTGCTCTTTTCTGCTCCAGAGTTGTGGACTCCAGTCATATAACTTGACTTGAACAAGTCGACTCGAATTTGTCATCTATAGACTCATGACATTGCGCAAAGACTTCCCCCTTCCCCTGATGCTTCCCGTTAGAAATATTTTATCGAACCAGTTTAACAAAATTCAAGCATTTTTTTTTTTTACAGGTGATTTCATAGAGCAGACAGCGCAGGCTGTCAGCAGCAGCTTGGAACTATATTTCAACGTTCCATTTTCAAATGGCCAGAGCACTTCAGCACAGCTTGCACAGAAGAGTTTAGCTACATTCAACACTGTTGTCAACACTGGTCTACTTAAAATTAATTTGTTGTCGTCAACACTGAGCCCATTTTATGGTTGTAAAGAGTATACATGGTCTTTTATTTTAATCTCAGTTGTAGTATGCCGTATTGGCTTGCTTGAAGGAGGAATATGCAATGACAAGGTTGTCATGGATATTAGGTTAAAGAGGATGTTGCACAGACACCATGAAAAAGACAAGGTAGAGGGTTTGCTTTACCATATGTACAGTCCACTGTGGTTTTTTGTCATCATCTCATCTCAGTCTTCCACACAGGGTTTCTGTTGTAACTTTGTTCATCAGTGTGCAAACCAGCTCTAAACCTTGAATTGTAAAAGAATGAAAAAAAAGATCAAGAACTGCCACCCCAGAATTCCAGTTAAATAACACAAAAGGAAATTGTGCGAAGGTAGGTTTATTTGCAGGAGTATAACACAAAATTCCCCATGCTCAACCAGCTCTAATGGACCCCCTTTATATATTAAACTGGCTTGTGAATAAGGCCCTGGATAAGGATACAGTGAGAATAAAAAGTACAGTCATAGAAAATGTCTTTCTGTGATTAATCTTGATTAATCGCATAGCGAGCAGAACCCAAATATGAATTCAAAAGCCACTTCAAAAGTGCCAATATTTTTGAAAATGTCAGATTACCACATCACTGATTACACCGTAATTATCATACATCACAGACGACCACAGAAAGAAATGGAATCTTTGCTGTTTTTTTAATAGACTATCTACATTGACATTTTCTAAAATGAAGTAGACCAATCATAATCATAATTTGCATATGTAGGCTACTGTAACCTGTGTAATAGGCCTATATCTATCTTTCAAAATAGAAATGGGCCTATTTGCCAATCTAGGCCTCCATATCCAACCGTATCTCACTCATTTCGTGAAGTCTTCACGAAAATAATAGCTTAATTTTCACGCTGCCTATTCACTTGAATTGCCCGACTGTTGCCTAGCGACCCACTAGTTTGATGCCCTTTCGGTAGCCTACCGTCACATGGTAATCAAACATGTCAAACAAGCAATTTAGGGTTAGGTTTAGGGTCAAGGTTAGGGTTAAGGTTAGGGTTAGGGTTAGAAACCAAAACGTTGCCTGAGGAATTAATATCTCGCGGTCGGCTTTGATCCAAGGCTTTAGTTATCAGCTATGCACACTTGTCAGTCCGCCTGTCGTTATTGACAGCTGATACATTTTTTTCATAACCTTGCGAGTTGCCAAGGCGAGCCACATGCTGTTCGAGAGCTACGCAATGAGGGCTGTAGAACTTTGTGTCGAAAATGTCCATTCAGAAGTTTTACCTACTTTCTAGACCCTGATGTCTTTTTCTCAGTCAGCCGTCACTGGTGGTCTCCAACATGCGTGCAAGGACAGGGCTTTAAGAGCCCTGACGCTTTTCAAAAAAGTAAACAAATGACGCGACTGTCATAAAAGGCTAAAAAAAAAATCACACAAAAAAACCCAATGCGTTAAGCGTTAACAAAATTGTCGGGCGATACTGACCTCAATAGTTAACGCACCGTTAACGCGTTAACGTTGCCCAGCCCTAGTTTTTACACTTTGATATTCCTTAAATTTCTGTCAAAATTGGTTTCCAGGAAGATCAGACCATGTTTTGAGACCACTCACTTCCTGATCTCCCTCTCAACAAAACTGCCCCTCTTCAGCAAGGTATCTGGGATGCCTGGAGAGAATAGCTTTGAGATCATGCCATATTTCCTAAATAGTTTTTTTCCAGGGCTTTGACTGGTCTATTCCAGAATGTGTATTTTGTTGTCATGAAGCCATTCTTAAGTCAATTTGTGTCAAAAATATGGGTTGTCCTGCTTCAGCCCCCAACCTCTTGTGCACTTCAACTCTCATTTTTTCTGTAAAATATATCTCAATTAAACGTGCGAGTTCATAGTTCCAGCGATAATAGCCAATTGGCCTGAAGACCAAGGTAGTCCCATATAATGTTCCCACCACCGTACTTAACCCTCCTGTTATCCTTGGGGTCTATTTGACCCCTTTCAATGTTTAACACCTGAAAAATACATGAAGTACATATGTGGCCTGCGTTATCTCTTTACCGTAATATTTTTAAGATTTTTAGATGTTTTAATATTTTTAAGATGTTTAGTGACTACGCCACTCTCATTTGTTAGGGTGAGAGAACCCAACCATCAAACACTTGATTTGACTTTCCCCGCAACAGGTTACTGAATAACAAGAGATACAACTGTCATATAATTCAGAGTTCTTTTTATTTTCTTTCTTTTCGTAATGAGTCTCTGTATCTGGAAATATGCCTCACGGGCTCAGTCAAACATCAAATCAGAATATGAACTTTAACAGTATCCTTAGGCACGTCATCTCAATATAGGCTACAAAATTGTGCAAATGTGCTAGTTGCACGAGAGGTAGACCAAATAACAAAAATCACGGCAAACAAGTTAGTAAATCAAATTGTAAAAAAGAAAAACTGCCAAAAGGGCAAGATTTGTAATGGCCACCACACACACACACAAGCCTGTTAGACACACGTCTTTGGTCTCCCCCTACAGCAAGTATAGGTTCCAAAAGGAGTCTGAGATTTAAGATACGTCTCCCAGTAATACTTAAGTGTTCATACCCTAATCATATACACAAGCTCCGTCTTGGCGGTTACTAAGTAGAAACTTACACGAGCCCCTTCGTCTCGGATGTTAGAGTGAAACTTACACAAGCCCCTTCGTCTTGGACGTCAAAATGAAAAGGTTGCACAGGATTAATCACTCACACAATAGGACAAAACAAAACAAAAGGTTGGGAAAAGAACAGTGATGCCCCCCTTCTCTAATGACACTGCATCAGTGTAGTCGAAGGCACCATCTCCTCCTATGTACATTTAACGAGAAAGTTACCATTAGGCACGGCATTTATAACTCGATTCAACAGGAGTTGTGTATTGTGGAAATGTGGGCGCTCCCACAGGTGCAACCACGACACCACAGCGCGATATCAAAGGCACCACGCTGCCAGTCCCGCCATCACACCTGCGGAGCACCCCCACTCCCACCCCACACAACTCCCTACACAAGTCAAGTGCTAAGCGTCGAAACTCTTACAGAAAATGCCGGCATTACCTCTGGTTCTCTCGAAGCGGCATGCAAGCAGTCAACCACACAGGACACAAAGTGGAAGAACATCACCAGCGACACTGTGATAGAGTAGTAACACTACATCAGTCACAACAGAGACTACGTTCGCACACACGAGAGAAGCGTACAGAACGCATCTTTTACCTTGAGTTTGCCCAGCTCAGCACACCATCCCAGAACAGCAGCCGACCCACGCCAGCCGCCGATGGACAGGGCTACAATTAAGTTAAATGGTGTCAGTAACCAACAACTAAGTACATTACAATGCACCAAAAAGAGCAATAAACCAACCGAGAAGGACGCCTACCTTTCCTGTACGATGGCTCAACCACAGAGAGAGAGCGGTGTACCCCACGCTACACACTGCAGCATCAAAAACATAGCCTCTTTGCTAGCTAGTTACCACCGGAATGATATACGCTACCCACCGGAAGGAAAAGGGGAGCGTCGTTACCCCGTCAGAATAAAAGTTCAGGATAACCACCGGTTACATACACCCCCACTTTAAAAGGTCACCGTCCCGGTGACACTCCGCACTCGCACACATCCCCGCACACACCCAACAAGCGCGCACGCACACACACACCCAACAAGCACGCACGCACGCACACACACCCAACAAGCACGCACGCACGCACACACACACACACACACACACCAGCACGCGCATCGCACGCGCATCCAACGAGCGCAACCACACGCACACTAGAGGCCCCCCAGCACATTAACCATCAACAAAGTACACATGCACATAATCATACACAGACACTGCATTATGATCCAGGATGGAGTCACGCCAGGCTGAATGGACATGGACGTTCTTCTTGGACGGTTACTCTCCAGTCCACTACATGACAGTCTGCGGTTGGAGGCCTGCCCATTGCCCCCTGAGTGGGTTGTCGGCGAAGGCTGCCGCTGCGCACCCACAGAGGCCCGTTGCCCATTGCCCCCTGAGTGGGCTGTCGGCGAGTGGGTTGCCACTGCGCACCCACAGAGGCCCGTTGCCCATCCACGGTCTCTCACTGGTGCCCCAGATGCTGGCTCCCCCACGTGAAGCTAGCCTCATGCGACATGGACGTTCTTCTTGGACGGTTACTCTCCGGTCCACTAAATGACAGTCTGCGTTTGGAGGCCTGCCATTGCCCCCTGATGGGCTGTCGGCGAAGGCTGCCGCTGCGCACCCACAGAGGCCCGTTGCCCATCACGGTCTCTCACCGGGTGCCCCCGATGCTGGCTCTCCGAAGTGAAGCCAGCCTCCTGCGACTTCCGGTTGAGGTTGAAGGTTGCTGGGAAATGCCCAGCCACCTTGACAGCAACGTGCAGCTGCCCTTGCTGATGCGCTGCCATCTGCTTCAAACTCAGACAGTCCTTCCATGCTTCTCTCGCAGCTTGGCCGTCGGCTATGCCAGCACCCCTGCCGGTGATCTCGTCGGTGGGGCCCTCCGCTGGCTGGGGGTAATCACTGTTCTTTTCCCAACAAAACAAAACAAAACCAAATGCATACAAAACCCACCACTAACAATTGTAGACAGCTGTATCCACTTAGTTATCCTTTGCCGACTACTGCCAAATGTGGCCTGCGTTATCTCTTTACCGTAATATTTTTAAGATTTTTAGATGTTTTAATATTTTTAAGATGTTTAGTGACTACGCCACTCTCATTTGTTAGGGTGAGAGAACCCAACCATCAAACACTTGATTTGACTTTCCCGCAACAGGTTAGTGAATAACAAGAGATACAACTGTCATACAATTCAGAGTTCTTTTTATTTTCTTTCTTTTCGTAATGAGTCTCTGTATCTGGAAATATGCCTCACGGGCTCAGTCAAACATCAAATCAGAATATGAACTTTAACAGTATCCTTAGGCACGTCATCTCAATATAGGCTACAAAATTGTGCAAATGTGCTAGTTGCACGAGAGGTAGACCAAATAACAAAAATCACGGCAAACAAGTTAGTAAATCAAATTGTAAAAAAAGAAAAACTGCCAAAAGGGCAAGATTTGTAATGGCCACCACACACACACACAAGCCTGTTAGACACACGTCTTTGGTCTCCCCCTACAGCAAGTATAGGTTCCAAAAGGAGTCTGAGATTTAAGATACGTCTCCCAGTAATACTTTAAGTGTTCATACCCTAATCATATACACAAGCTCCGTCTTGGCGGTTACTAAGTAGAAACTTACACGAGCCCCTTCGTCTCGGATGTTAGAGTGAAACTTACACAAGCCCCTTCGTCTTGGACGTCAAAATGAAAAGGTTGCACAGGATTAATCAATCACACAATAGGACAAAACAAAACAAAAGGTTGGGAAAAGAACAGTGATGCCCCCCTTCTCTAGTGACACTGCATCAGTGTAGTCGAAGGCACCATCTCCTCCTATGTACATTTAACGAGAAAGTTACCATTAGGCACGGCATTTATAACTCGATTCAACAGGAGTTGTGTATTGTGGAAATGTGGGCGCTCCCACAGGTGCAACCACGACACCACAGCGCGATATCAAAGGCACCACGCTGCCAGTCCCGCCATCACACCTGCGGAGCACCCCCACTCCCACCCCACACAACTCCCTACACAAGTCAAGTGCTAAGCGTCGAAAACTCTTACAGAAAATGCCGGCATTACCTCTGGTTCTCTCGAAGCGGCATGCAAGCAGTCAACCACACAGGACACAAAGTGGAAGAACATCACCAGCGACACTGTGATAGAGTAACACTACATCAGTCACAACAGAGACTACGTTCGCACACACGAGAGAAGCGTACAGAACGCATCTTTTACCTTGAGTTTGCCCAGCTCAGCACACCATCCCAGAACAGCAGCCGACCCCACGCCAGCCGCCGATGGACAGGGCTACAATTAAGTTAAATGGTGTCAGTAACCAACAACTAAGTACATTACAATGCACCAAAAAGAGCAATAAACCAACCGAGAAGGACGCCTACCTTTCCTGTACGATGGCTCAACCACAGAGAGAGAGCGGTGTACCCCACGCTACACTCTGCAGCATCAAAAACATAGCCTCTTTGCTAGCTAGTTACCACCGGAATGATATACGCTACCCACCGGAAGGAAAAGGGGAGCGTCGTTACCCCGTCAGAATAAAAGTTCAGGATAACCACCGGTTACACATATTTCTTCTGCCTCATCTTTGATGACTTTTCCTAAATATATGGGATGAATGTGAAGTGAAATTTCTGCAAAAATGTTTTCCCTAAGTGCTGTACACATTTAGGTTACATCCGTGTCCCTTGGGGTCAATTTGACCCCAATTGTTTCAAGTGTATAAAACATAAAAGGAACTTTCATATTTTGCAAATAAATGTTAAAATCTGTTTAGATAATGTGAAATACATGAAAATAAGCTATTCAGCCATGTTTCTTCTGAATATTTTGATATATTTATAACTAAAAATGCTAATGATATGAGGGAGGCCTAAAACGAATTCAAGGCAACATTTTGTACATTGGTGGATAATACAGCATTGACATTTTGACAAAATACACCAACTGAACCTATTTGTACCAAAAGCACCATCATGGCACCCACCACAGCAACCCCCCCCCCCCATTCCTGTACCCTGGGAGCTACTTTTGCACCCTCCCACTACACACAAACACTAGTATAAGAAGGGTCAAATATAGTCAGCATTGCTGTGCATGCTGTTCTGTGCCCAGCATACATAATTGTAAGTGATGGTATATTTGAAGAGAAGCTTTCTGATTGTGATCCAAATATTGAAATGGACTGTTCTGATGGTGACAAGCCATTGTACTTCTTTAGATGGAGACGATCTCAAGGTTGTTTGCTATGTTGAGAGTAGGGATGCAAATGATTAATGTTTTTTAATCGATTAATGCATTGATCGATTAAAGTCGATTAATCGATTAATCGCAATTAATCGACAATTCAACTGACAAGAGACCCAGGTGAAATGGGCATGGGAAGAGTGTGTTTGAAGAGGGGTGTGAATAGTGGGAATATTTAAATCACCGTTGGATTTAAGAATTGAATGAATTTAAATGTGGTATTTTATCTAAATTTTTAATTAAAATTTTTAGATTTAGTAGTTTTTTTTCCGAGAAACATTAAGATTTTGGGGTGAAAACGCCGCTTATCAATTAATCGTAAGTCGATCGATAAGGCTATCAACTAATGATTAATGAATTAATCGATAATTTGCATCCCTAGTTGAGAGATATAATGGTGCTATTCTTCTCCTCATTTCAGTATTGTGTTCCAAATTGACATCTTTGTCTGCAGCCTTGGCTATAAACTGGTGCTACCTGACATAGAAAACTCAGGAACAGCAACGGCTGCATTTCTGAAAAGCTGTTGGTTGCCCTTTGTCCTCAGTTTGGTTATTCATGGTGAGGAAAATATATTTCTTGCCTTTAAAAAAAATTGCAAGCTTTTTCATATTACAAATCCAAGATGGCCGCCGGACAGTCCCACACACTACAAAATGTCATATCTCCTGTTGTGAAAGGAGTACAGATGTATTTCTGGTGTCTACTTATATGTTTCATGGTCAGGGAATCCATTTCTGCAATTCTATCATGATCATTTTTGCAAATTTCTTTGCAAAATAATTTTTTGCACATTATTTTGTCCAAAAAACGTATCAAAATCCATAATGGCACCCAAACATGTAGAACTGGTCTTACACTTTCCATAAAGTTGATGTGGCAATGAGACAATGGTCCATGTTCATAGCATAGTGGATTCAGGTGAATAGTGTGACTTTTTCATCTTCATTGAGGTGTTCATTTCCTATATCTTTGTATTAGATTGGCGGAATAGCTGTGACTGACAGAATTGTTATTTCGCATATTTACCACACTAAAATCTTATAAATATTAAAAAACACCAAGTCAACATATTTAAACATTCATTTTATGCACTGAAAAACTAATTTAGTTGACATTTGTTCTTTATACTGCTATAAAACTCTTTGGGTTGGTTTGGATCCGAACACCACAAATGTCACATTGATGACATTTTCTAATATTAGAGAAAAACTAATACAAGAAATCTGGGGTTGTTGTACCCTCATATCAGCTGTAATACATGGACAACATAATCACTAATTGTATCACTTTAGGAAGTAATAATGGTAAATTTATACAGGTTTTGATAGTTTTGGCCTTCAAAAACGATTTGCATAATGTAAGATAAAAGACCCATTAAGTCAAAAAGATGAATAAATAAAGTGTTATTTCCATGGATGTGAATACATACCAAGCTAGCTATGAGATGAAAAACAATGTTTGATGAGAACTAGTGTTTTTAGGTATTTTATGGCTGAGTTTTGCTATCACGGGTCAAAAATGACCCGAACACCACAGGTGTATGCAGCTTTTGAACACAACACAAGGGTTAAAAAAAAGAATGTTGGACTTAAAAAAACCTTCTGAATGTTTGGAAATATGTCTATTTCTTTTAGGGTCAAATTGACCGATATGGTAATAGATAGATAATATCCTTGATAATCAAATTTGTTTTTTCTTTTCAAATGTTATAAGTTATAGAAATTCATATTTAGGGAGTATATGGAGCCAATAAAATTAAAATAATATATATAATCTATATAATATATAATAATATATATATATAATCATATAATAATATGTGTCCATCTGTTTTTAGACCAATTAATGACATTTTATTGCTATTTTTTCTAATTTTCGCCTAGTAATGGATGAAGTTTTTTTGGTGTGTAGGCTATGTGTGGGGGTGCTAGGATATATTGAAAGGACTTTTTATGTCACCAACAGAGCAATAACATATCTGAGACATAAACATGTGCCAACATGTTGTTTCATGCTGATTTTGTAGACATTTAAGTGATTGGGGTCAAATTGACCCCAAGGATCACGGATGTTCCAAAATTTGAGGGTAACAGGAGGGTTAAAAGTGGAGAAGTGGTTTTGGTGAGGGGTTGTTCTCCAAATTTTCCTCCAAAAATGACAATATCTTCCTTTCCTCAGTCTAAACTATTCAACTTTTGTTCAACTTGGGTAATTCTGCAGCAACAACTTTTTTTGCAGAACGTACCTGATTGTTTATTTTCAGTATTGTAGATATGTCAGAGATGGTGATGAGTTCCAGTGTTTTCTGTAAGTCTTCAGCTGGCCCTCTGGGATCATTTATAACATCATTAAGGACTCTGTGCTCTGTCCTCGGAGTAATTCTTGCAGGCTGATGGATCACCTGGGACAAAAGAAACACTTAACAGTCTCCATTCATATACACTTTCTTTAACCATTGATTTGTGACCATCAAGACTTTTAGAAATGGTTTTGTAAACTTTAAGAGATGCATACAAAAATCTAATAACTCTTGAGCATAGGTTTTCGGAGAAATATTTTAAGCGAGGCGTGGTGCACATCAGACAGTGCCACTCCATCAAGACATAATTCTTAACTCCTGAGCGACGGACTTTGAAATCCCTCAATTTGTGTAATAGGCTTGCTTGTCTGAAATTCTCTAATTACCTTTTTGAAGTATCCTCAGGCAATGTCTTGTGGATTATTGTCATGTTGGGCGACTCATCCAAGGCACATTTTCAGTCTAGTGGTGGAGGGAAGGAAAGGATGTTAACACTCAGGATTTTATGGTAAATGTCCCCCTTCATCTGATTGCTGACGCCATGAAGTTGTGCTGTGCCTTGGCCAGAAAAAACACTCAAACCATAATGTTTCCTCTTCCATGCATGATGGTACGGAGGGTGTTCTGGGGATCATAGGCAGCATTGTTCTTCCTCCAAACATGACATGAGTTCATGCCAAACTGGTTGCTTTCGTGTCACCTGGCTGCAGCACCTCACAATCATATCCTAAATCAGACAGATGTTGATTGCCTGTGCAGGGCCACCTAAGGTTTGCCAAAGTCATGTACAATAAGTCCTTTCACTCTGCGGCCATCTTGGCTACGCCTCAGGGTCGCAATTTGGGTCGCAATTTCAGATTAGTCAGACCAGGGGCTTCATGTACGAAGCTCACTTACGGACAAAAAAATACGTACATTGTTTTCCACGGCCACGTTCAGATATACTAAAACAGACTAGACTTGGAAAACTGCGGATCTCCATTTGAATTTCAGGGCTGCTGTGGAAGTTGCCGTAAGCGTGGAAGTTGCAACAACTGGTGCATTTCGCCTTTTTGGCGGCACACAGAGGCATGCAGCGCAACTGTGCTGTACACGGTCGGAAATATTGCAAAAATGCAGCCAGTTCAACGTGGATTTGAATGTTGAGGCACTTGATTTTTTTTAAAAAGGAGAAGAAAACCACCTCAACCATATTATCGTTGAGGCAGCTGGTCAAAATGAAGCGGACTCATGAAACTATCCTGGAATTACAAAGAAATCAGATTCCCATCAGCAGTATTATTTCAAGTATTTGGCAGCTATTAAACATTGAATATTTTCTGGACTACGGCATCTGCGATGTGTCTTCTCGCATTTGTTGGGAACGTCCTCACCGCAGTGCTTGTCTTTCTCTTTTAATAAGGCTACTGTAAAATCAGTCCATCACTTAAAAGGTGAATTTCTAACTGAGTATTGGCTGCAGGTTATCCATACATGTGGCGTATGTGTGCATGCATCATCTTTTATATTTATACCCGACATAAATATTTCTCGGCAGCCTTGGCGACTGCCTCATCGCAATGTGTTTTGATGTAGGCCTATGGCTTGTAAATATCAATTGGGGGGAAACCTGCATTGTACTCCAATATAACATGAGAGTTTTTTTCCGCAGTCCTCACACATTAAGTATTACCAATGCCTGATTCTATACACGCCAAAGTAATTTTGTTAGGCTATTGCACGCAGCCTTTTTGCTTTCAAATTGGGTAGCCTACCTTTGAAACAGCGCCTTCACCTCGCATCATGAAATGCATTTCCCGCGTTCCCCTTCCTGCGTTCCCTTTCTCATTCTTTCAACCTATGAATACACACGAATGGGTCTGTTCATACTAATTAGAATATTCATATAGAATATTTAAGGGAGGAGGCAAGGCGGAGACTTGGGCCCGTGGGTGCTCGTGCATGTGCGCCAGATTTCACTGTAAAACCTGGTTACGCACTAGCTACATCCAGATTTTTTTGTCCGTAAGCTCGCGTCCGCACTTTCTTGGTAGGAAATCCACACACTTCTTTGTACATGAGGCCCCAGGTGAGTCGAGGCAGCGAGTTGATTGGATAAATGACAGCGCAGTTCAGCAAGCAATTGGCTCTTGTTGTCAGCCAGGTGCAAGCATGTGCCATATTGGCATAACAAGCTGCCCCTGTTCATTCCTACGGACGCTTTCTGAAGGAGGGCTGCACAATTAATCGAAAATAATCGAAAATCGTGATAAAAACGTGAAATCGAAGTCGTGATTTCAATTGTGATTTAATCGTGGCAATAGTGACGTACCTTTGAGAGCGTCCTTGAAGCCAGAACATATTGACAGGCTGGTGTTTCTGGCCAGAAATCTGTCCACCTAAGTTTCATGCTATTGCCTTTACATAATGATTACAATTCATTTTATTTTGCTTATCCTGTATATAATTCATTCTTGGTTATATTTCATCTTGATTTTTTGCAGATTTTATTGAAAATTATATCAATAACCGTGATTATGATTTTTTCCATAATCATGCAGCCCTATTCTGAAGTGTTCTGTCTCTGGCCCAAGTTCCTTCTCAAGCAAAGATACCATTAAAGATAAAGATAACACATACCAGAGGATTTTAATCCTCTGTGCCATTAAAGTGTTACCAATAGTTTGCTCACTCTCTCATAGTATAAACAGGTGCATGCATGGGCGGCGCTATTAAGAGGCTAGGGGAAGCTTAGCTTCCCCAAAGTTGTCATAAGAAATAAATGAAATGAAATTTTTAAATCATGTTTTTTTTAATATCCTGCGATGGAGTGTCGCAGGCACACACAAGGAAACAGAACGAGGGTTTCCTGCTGAAGTGCCTATCCACCTTGTTAGTAGATCTAGCCTCGTTGCGGCGATGTCATGCTGCGGCCAACCAATCAGGTGTCAGTTCTACTGGCTTCAACAGAGCCAGGCAGTGAGGCGGGCTTGTGGCTTAAAATGAAATCTGGAATGTTTAATATCTTGATAAAGCAATGACCTCTAGAATAAATTGGGATTCCACTGCATTTCATTTATAGATCATTCGTTTTTTTCCACCAGCCATAGGTCACAATGTTGACATTTTACTCTTTAGCATTCGTTATTCAACCACACTACATATCAAATGGTCTGGATAGCCTATTTGGCGAATCTAAATGGATATTTTGCCTCTATCTTCAAGTAACAGGAATTAACAGGACAGAATAAGGTAGGAAATCGTTTTTTTCCCCCTGATGTGCTCGCCGAAGCGCTAAGTTTACTATTTGGTGGCAATGTTGTTGTCAATGTTGTTCGATGTAGTTGTCTACTTGTCTTCCGTCTAACTAGCCATCACAAAGCAAAACACCTGTGCTATCCTGTCGCCAAGCGAACACCACTTTCAAAAAAGCACACCTTTCCTGAATTCACGGTGGCCTGCCAGGGTGGTTTAGTTACCATATGTAATGTGTGTATATTCGCTTGCGTTTGTTGGGCATCTGCGTGTGACTGGAGTGGACAGTACAGTGCGAGGCAGCGAGAACATTGTCTGGCTGCGCAAGCTACTTATTTGTAGAACCTAGTAAGCTAACATTTAGCTCCACTAGACAAGCTACATCCAATCGAAATATTAAGCTAGTTACAACCATCTGTAAAATGTAGCGAACTACATTACAAGCTACTTCAACTAGAAATTCAAAATTACAGCATATTTATTATTTGGGCTGCAAAACTGACATCTGAAGACAGCCTGTAGTATATGAGAGCCCCATATGATATTTTTGGGCATGATATGGTCAGCTGGCTTATTTGCTCTCCTGTCTTTCCCCGTGTGTGCGCATTTTGCCTCGTCATTAGTTTTACGAGTTTGATTGGGAGTTATACCGGTCTGAGGTAGAGTGACCTAGCGCATGAAAATGTCAATAGAAACAAAGGTGTGGACAGTCGGGTGTATGATTTGATTGCTCGAGACATTTTTGGGAGATAATAGTCCATGGTCTGGCAAATAGCCGTCTTCCTCTCCTGCCTCCAGTGTGTGTGTGCGTGTGTGTGCCTGTCGCGTTTGAGAGTTCCATTGGCGCACGAGCAAGACCCATAGTTGCGCATGGAAATGTTCCGTTTTATTTGCTCATCATTTTGTTTCAACAGCATATAATGTCATGCAGATAATATATCAAAAGTCGCGATTAGGACCTCGCGTGGCGACTGATAAAGTGCCCCCAGACCCTCCTACCACAGTCTCTCCGATGACGTTTGCAACTCCCCCCCCCCCCTCTCTTTTTTTTTTTTTTTTAAGCTTCCCCAAGAGTCTTGCTGTAGCGCCGCCTATGGGTGCATGTGTATAACACTCACTTCCATGAGGTGTGCCATGGTGATAGAGAAGCCGATACAGAGCCCATACGTCCATTCCTCCTCTCATTTATCACGGAGAAGATGCAGATGACTATCTCAGGAAGACCTATCGTGGTGGCCATGACCATGATGCCAATCTGGATTGACACACACACATAAAATGAGAATCAATTTAGGTATTTAATAGATCTTTAATAATCAATAGATCTTTATTCCTCTCCGAATACACACTGAAAGTACATTATTTAAGGGCATTTCCTTAGGTTAAAAAACACAAATGTTAGATTGGGTTTTTACTCACTATGCATCCAGTGCAGCGAGGAAGCGTGGAGGCCGTCAAGCAAAGTGAGTCAGTGCCCAGACACCGCCTGCCACTACAGTTCCCACTCAATCTTGGCGCAGTGCGACATGGGAAGATAGCACCCATCAGGCGAGCAGGGTTCTGCTGACTTGTTCTACTGGGAGGACGATGATGAGCCGTCACATCCCGATGCAGTGTGGTACCTTGTGGGTCCCAGGAGTTTTTGGCTTGCTTTGGAGTCTTCACTTGAGCCCATCCAGGAACATCACAGACAATGCCTTTGCAGTTGTCACATTGACCCCTCTGTCAAGCTGGAATTGCCCCTGCAATGCATTTTGGTCACAAACACACACCGCTGGTGACTATTTACAGGCGTCTTTAATTCAGATGACAAGTTGATTGGAAGTGTCTATCTGGTAATAGTTGGCAATGAAATATAAATCAATTAATATATATTCTTTAAATGCATTTTCTGTATTGTCTTTTTGCTATTCTGTCTCTATGTTAGAACACACCTACCATTAAAATTATAGAATGATTATGACTTCATTAGTATGCAAACCAACAAAATCAGCAAGGAATCAAATACTTATTGTTCTCACTGTACCTGGTGGGTGCTGGTGACTCAATCCAATATCTCCCCCTATTTTTACGCATCTGTTTATATACCATGAGAAAGAGCGAGCAATGTGAGTAGGTCCATCATGGCACACCTCATCGTAGTGAGTGTTACAGAGAAGCCAATGCAGAGCCCATACGTCCGTTCCTCCGCTCATCCATCACGGAGAAGATGCAGATGACAATATGCATTCTCAGGAAGACCTCCACTGTGGTGGCCATGCCCATGCTGATGCCAAGCTGTAGAGACAGAAGCACACATGAAATGAGAATCAATTTAGATATTTAATAGATCTTATTAATCAATAGATCTTTAGTCCTCTCTGTATTCATCACCAATGTAACACTGAAAGTACACTATTCAAGGGCATTTTCTGAGGTTAAAAAACAAGTTACATTGGTCTTTTACTCACATCATGCATCCAGTTTAGCAAGGAAGCGTAGAGGCCGTCAAGCGAGCCTGTGCCCAGGCACCGCCCACCATGACACTTCCCACTGGATCTTGGCGTCGTGTGATATGGGAAGATTGCACCAATCAGGCGAGCAGGGTTCTGCCGACGGAGGACGATGAGCCGTCGCATCCCGATGCAGTGTGGTACCTTGTGGGTCCCAGGATTTTTGGCTTGCTTTGGAGTCTTCACTTGAGCACATCCAAGAACATCCCAGACAATGCCTTCGCAGTAGTCACTTTGTCCCTGTGATGCATTTTGGTCGCAAAGACAAACCATCTCCAACAGCAACAGTTCTTCTTGCAGTGTGCAACTTGCTGTGGGTGAACAGGTTCAGGCCTGCAAGTTGGTTCCAGGACTTCCAGAAGTGGCTGACTTGTGTTGGCATTTCTTGCAGTCTTTTGAGGAGGTAGGTGTTGTCGTCGACTGTTTTGAAATCTATACGGTCCTCCCCAAAGGCCCCTGCAGTGGCCGTGTGAGGGAAGTTGACATCCTCCTCCTCTCTGACAGTGATGATGCCGGATGAAGGCATTGCCCCCATTCCCCCTCCCGGAACTCAGGAATCCCCCAGCCTCTCGCCATGTCCATGCAACTGCCCTGACCAGCCGCTCTAGACCAGCGAAGCGCCTATTGTTCGACAGCTCCTGGACTGCTGCCACTGTTGGTGGCGCAGCCCCTGACCCAAACCATGCACCGTTCCGGACCGCACCCGGTTGTCATGACCCCAGCTGAGCCTGTGTAAGCACTGCAGTGAACGCCATCCTCTACACTCCAATGACACTGCCTCCTGTCTGCGCGGTAAGGCATTCCACTGACCCTGTTAGCCACCCACCCCAAGGAAGCCGAAGGAACCCCAGACCGGACTGCCACTCTCAACCCCCAGTCAGGCAATCATGACTGCCCCCCCGGGGGACTACGCCCGCCATGCCCACAGTACCTAGAATTCACCACCAATCTCAGACGTCAACGGAGATCAACTTCTCCAAGAAGAAAGAAAGAATGTGCCTCAGCCAGAACTTGCTGAAAGACATAGCAAGAGAACAGACACCAGGACTACTCACCAGAAGAGAGCTGTTAAGCCAAGCCTCTACCTCTCTAATCTACTCTATTCTACCCGACTCTACTGGTACTGTGATGTACCTGTGGTGGAGTTGCAGCCATGGTGTCATCGTGAGGCTAGTTGAGGCCAAGGCCAAGCTGAATCCTCTTGACCACAAGGGTGACTCCATCAAGGCGAAGATGTACAGAGCAGTCTTTGCAGCACAGCTGAAGAAGTACTACCAAAAGCACTGCCGAATCAATGTCAACTAGTAGACAGCCAGAACATCTTGGATGCCATACAGCATGAAAGTTATGGTTGCCAAACCTTCTACGCAAACAGAGTTGGCAAGATCCAGAGCAGCACTGACTGAGATTGCTGATGGACTCCAGGTGCTGTGAACACAGTAGACATCATCAGGACAGTCCTGAAGACCTAACTGAAAGTCCCAAGTGGTAATGCGGTGCACAGTTCCTTCTGTGGTCAACAAAGTCAGTGAACGACGCTGCCGCACAAGCAAGATGCACGGTCACTAAAATGTAGAGGAAAACATTCACTGCAGTACTCACCCAAATACACCTGAAGGCAGAACACCCAATTGCAGTTCAGGACAATGTACAGTCCAAGTCTAGAACTCCACCACTAACAGTAGCAGCAGTCCAAGAGCTATTGGATAAAAGGAGCTTCAGGAGTCTACTACGGCTGGTCAGGACAGTTGCATGGACATAGAGAGTGGCTAATAGGTTCGTGAATGTCAAGAGGGGAGATTAAGCAATGCGGGAGACGGAACCTTTCTTCAAGCCTTTCCCCCCCAGTTTTTCCAGAGTTTTTTTTCTCTCTTTTCTTATCCTCCAGGAAGTGTCTTCCCTCTGTGTTGGGTTGTGGTGTGTGTGGAGTCTTTGCGTCTTGGTCACTGGCAGCAGTAGATTGTTTGTCCACTAGTCCGCAGGTGATTCACTGGTTAGGCTGTGGTCTGCTGGCAGATTTTCCTCTTTTTTCTTTATATTACAGTCCACTTTGATGCAATTAAAAAGTTGGCACGAGGGAACAGTTCAGGAGTTGTGGTCGTCTTTCTCTTAGGTGAAAAACTTGGAGGGAAACATGCAGACAAAGAAAAGAAATATATTATACAGAAATGTGCAAAAATGCAGGAAATGTGCAAACAGGTCATCAATAAATATATATAAAAAAGTTTGCAAGACTAGAAATCAGACTGAACCAAAAACCGTAATTCAATAATGTTAATAGTGTATGTATTTTGACACACCTGTTTACATACTATAAGAGAGAGAGCAATGCTAGTGTATATGTGTAACACTCACTTCCATGATGGTGGAGAAGCCGATGTAGAGCCCATTTGTCCATTCCTCCTGTCATCTTTCATGGAGAAGATGCAGATGACCATCTCAGGAAAACCTCCACCGTGGTGGCCATGCCCATGCTGGTGCCAAGCTGTAAAGACAGACACACACACACGAAATGAGAATCAATTTATACAAGTATATTAAAAGGGACACTCCACCCATTTGCATTAGGCTTTCCATTGCTAGACACCCAGTCATACTTTTGAATGGTCGTGCAACACTCTCAATTCCAACTGAGAAAGGAGAAATCCGTATTCACCTCTTAACACTTCCTCCTACAATGATGTAAAAATCGTCATTTTGCATCATTGTAGGAGGAAGTGTAAGAGGTGGATTCCTGTTGAGATTACAAGCCTTTTTCCCACCCTTTCAACCAGGCCCATAGGAGGTTGGACCTAATGCTCTAACAGACCCATCACAGATCAGTGTGCCAGTGCTTTTGAAATCACTGGCATTGAGGCTCCAGGAAGTCACTGACAGAGCTGCCTGGGTGTGGCCTGTGGAAATTGAACATTGCAATGCATTATGGGGATTGTCGTCACAAATCCACAAGCACTAAAAAGTCATGTTCTGCCTTTTTTCGGCCAAGAAGGCACCAAATTAGAAACTTATGCTACTATTCTACTACATATATGACCCACTTTCAATACATATTCATGTCTCCACGGGTGGAATGCCCCTTTAATAGATCTTTAGTCCTCTCCGTTGTCACACTGAAAGTAAACCAATTAAGGGCATTTTCTTAGGTTAAAAAACACAAATGTTATATGGGCCTTTTACTCACATCACGCATCCAGTGCAGCAAGGAAGCGTGGAGGCCGTCAATCCAGTTAGTGTCTTCCCTCTCTGTTGGGTTGTGGTGTGAGTGGAGTCTTTGCGTCTTGGTCACTGGCAGCAGGAGATTGTCCACTAGTCAGCAGGGTGATTCACTGGTTAGGCGGTGGTCCGCTGGCAGATTTTCCTCTTTTTTCTTTATATTAAAGTCCACTTTGATGCGATTAAAAAGTCGGCACAGGGAAACAGTTCAGGAGTTGTGGTCCTTTCTCTTAGGTGAAAAACCTGGAGGGAGACATGCAGACAAAGAAAAGAAATTAGTTATACAGAAATGTGCAAAAATGTAGGAACTGTGCAAACAGGTCATCAATAAATATCTATAAAAATAAAGTTTGCAAGACTACAAATCAGACTGAACAATCACAAGCCTTTATCTAGAAGATTGTAGCAAAGAGCTATATATGACCATTCACATTTAATCAACAGGTGTTAAAGGACAAGTGCACCATTTTCAACATTAAGCCCCTTTTCTGAGTTGCCTGCAATTTTTTCGAATTCCCCTAACAGTTTTTTTTTTTTTTTTTGATGTTTGCTGCTGTCTCCATTATTTGGCTGACCTAGATTTTGTCTGAAATGGCTTTACTATGGTTGTCTATTGGCATGTCCAAATAGGCAATGTTCTTTAGAAAACAAGGTGTTTTTTAAGTGTGCACCTTATAGACTTAAGTGGTTAGGGGTGTTCACTGGCCTTCCCTTACAAGGTTGAAGGCAACATATGACGCGCACACCATGATATCCGCCATGAAAAAGCAGTCGGAGAACAATTAACTCCTCCCGCGCTGATATGCATAGGCCTACCATAGGCCTACAATTAATAATCGCCATCCGGCATGGAAAAACAGACCGAGAACAATGAACTCCTTAAGGCCTGCGCTGATATGCCATAGTCTATTATAGGCTATATTATTATACATTGAATGATTTTGGTGTGTTGATGGCCACGCACGTAGGCTATGGCTTCAGAGCCTTTGGGACAGCTCCTCGAGACCTTCAATTCACCTTGTGTGCGCATCCTGTGGCAGGCAGCGCAAGTTGCAGCAACACTAACACAACGGTTTTCAAAGTATTTTCAAAGGGCCTTGCCATGGTAAAGTTTAGGATGAATGAACAGGCGAACATCCAAACACACAACTCCGAAGATCACCTCCTTGGTGGAGGTAGTCTATGTGAAAAGTGAAAAAAGTGAAAGCCCATTGGGAAACTCCAACTCCCATTGTCATTGTGACACAGCACTCCACAGCACACAAGTGAACACTGCACACAACGAAATTGCATTTATGCCTCACCCGTGCAAGGGGGCAGCCCTCAGTGGCGCCCCATGGGGAGCAGTGCGGTGGGACGGTACCATGCTCAGGGTACCTCAGTCATGGAGGAGGATGGGGAGAGCACTGGTTGATTACTCCCCCCACCAACCTGGCGGGTCGGGAGTCGAACCGGCAACCTCTGGGATGCAAGTCTGACGCCCTAACCGCTCACCCATGACTGCCCTTATGTGAAAACAATATAATTTTTAGCAGTTGTCTGCGATGTCAGCTGTCTATCCACCTGACATCAGCACAGCACACACATGGTCCCACATGTTTTCACCAAGCTTTTTTGTGTGCCTATTTTCAAGTAGGCCTAAAAAACACGAAGCCAGTCAAGTCAATCTTAATTGAAAACAAACGTTATCCAATAGGCCCAACTCACTAGAATTGTAGAACTAGAATTTGAAGACGTGTAAAGGTGTGTTGCAAAGTGGGATATTTAACATGGGACATTTGTCATTGCTAACCAAACGAAGCGGTAGGCAAATGGCCACAGTTTAAAAACAGACAACAGATAAAACTCACAAGGCAACGCCACGATGTGATCCCAGGCCTGGAAAATGCAGAAACAGACAACTCTCAGCAAAAGAGTCGCAATCTCACTTGGGCACTCATATAATCTCCGGTGTGCGCAATTGCTCATTAACTGGTGACGATTGGCAGGTGCTCGTTATGAGCCGAATAAGGAGTCTGTCTCCTGTGGATTTGACCACCACAGGTGCACGGTGTTCTATTTTTAGTTGCTCATTTCCAGAATTCATGCTGCCCATTCAAATGTTACATTTTAAACAAACATTTAGGCTACCACCGTTCCACCGTCATAGAGCACCCCAATCTAGCAGTCTTTGTGGGTAGCAAACATCAAAAAAGAAGGGTGAAACTGGCAGTCTGTTTTCATTATTTTTACTGTTTTCAAGGCAACAAGAGGACTGTCCGGTGCATTTCAACTCTCACCATCAGGGTGCAGTCATTCAATCAATGAAGAGAATATACGTGTATCACAGCTTTCAAATAGTCAATAGTGCTGGGCCCATCCAATTAACCAAAGTGAACAGGTATGTGTGAGACTTGGATGCATAAAGCATGAACAAAAAAACAAGTTATACAAACCACAAGTCATGAGTGAAAACTAATGTTCAGGTAGCCCAAGTGTGAGATTAATACACACTGAGCATGAGACTGTTTTATGGGACCTGTAAAGTTTTGCAAGTCAAATGAAATTCACACACATAAATGTCAGAACCCAGCCCTCCGTGACAAAGTTAGGATCACTTGTCTAGGCCAAATAGTCAAAAAATGTACATATTACGAAGGTTAACTCTCTCCCTGTTAACTCTCCTAACATTATGTGTGCATTAAACGTGGTAGTCAGTAATGTATGATACTAAGTGCATGGATGTGGTGTGAGGGGGTGACCAAACATACCTGAGATCTCCAAGCAAACCCAAGCACATGTCTTCATTGACGGACAGCTCAATCTCCCAAGCCGTTCTCCAGCTGGCTCTCCTCCAGTGTTCATCATTGTGAGGGAAACCTCACGATCTTCCATAAAATGCAAAGGTCCATAGTATCCACAAATGCCCACATGCAGTCAGGGTCCATATATCTGTGAGCTCTGTTAGCAGGGTAGCTCCAACGCTGGCCAAACATGCTCCAGCGTGCGAGCAGGTGCCTCGTGCTCACCAGTTCACCAGCCAACCTCTCAGGTGTTCTCCCACTCCTCTTTCAAAATGGCTTCCACTGTTTTTAAAGGCACAGAGCCTCAAAAGGTAGCCGGTGCCCCCATGTGGTGTGGATGTGGTAGTGTGCTGTCTAGTCTACATGCAACTACAATATCCCTCCGTAACAGTCCTTCCCCCCTCAAACCATGTTTTTTTAATTAAAAAAACATTTTAATCTTTTATACTTTTTTTAAACTCTACACATTTTCCTATTTTCTTTCATATTTACACATTATATACACTGTTCTCTAAAACAGAACTAAAAAGGACAAGAATAGTTTCCTCGGACATCCAACAAACATATGGGAAACCTTGAGAAAACTACAAAACCCAACAAGCCATCCGGTCAATCATAGCGGCTCTCATGTTATCGCTACAACCCACCAAAGCACTCCAGTGCCACCCCTAACTGGAGGCTTGGGTATAATTTGCCATGACTGCGAAACAGACCACATGGGTTCATGTGAACCCACAGGCAGTGTCCAATAAACCTCATGATGATACACACGACGCAATAGTTTAGGATCCACCAGGAGATTAATTTTCAATCCATCAGATGCTAAGGTACATTGTGGCTCCTCTCCCACAGGCAGGTCAGAGCTCTCACAGTTCAGGATTTCATTGTACATCACACTGCCCTCAGCAGCTTCACAAGTATCCACATGGGCATCCCTGTCACAAACAGCATTCTCTTCAATCTTTTCGGCAGTAGGACGCAAAGGCAAACTAATAACATCAGACACTTCATTCTCAGAAACGGGGTCAGCTTCTTGTCCATTCTCACCCAAGCTATGCATTTCAAGACTTTGCACTACCACCTCACACATGTCAGTACTGCCCAGAGCTACAGCGTCATTCTCAGGTTCAAAGGCAACACCATCAACAGTCTCCTTGCACACAGACAAATCACGGGCATTTTCAGATGGTCCCTCACATGTGCTGACATCAATAGCATTAGCTTCACTACAGTAGAGTTCCTCCCAATCCACAAAGAATGTCTCAGTTAGGTCCACTGTTTCCTCCTCACTTCCAACATTCTCCTCCCCATCAGTGACCTCGTCATCACAAAGCTCATTCATTTCTTCAAACAACGTATCTGTTACCTCCACAATTCCACTTTCAGTTTTCTCGATTCCCTCTTTCAAGTGCAAGCAGGGCACCAGCTGTTCGAAAGAGCCTGCAGAAGACAGAGGGTATTTCTGAGGGAGTGTAACCCCGTCATTATCCCGTTGTTCAATCTCTCTCTGTATCATTTCAATTTCCTGTCTCATCTTCCCTATGTCTTCTCGCAGGACTGCCATTTCCTCTTCATGTAGTTTTAAAGCCTCTGCCTTTTCATCACTTGCCCCTAGCCACATTAACAGTACATCAATGAGTTCCGGTTTCCTTGCATCAGCCGATACCTTCGCCCCACAAAAGTCCACCACTGCGCGCACATCTTGCTTAGGAAGTCTCAGCAACCGAAGTCGCGTCACCTCCTCTGCCAAAAAGTCTTCCACCACAAAGACAGACATTTTCACAATTCACACAATCAAGCTACTCAATGCAAACCAGACAACACCAGGGAGGACACCAATTGCAACAAACTGTAATCACTGACTTCCATTTCAATTGACTCGAGCCCCCATTTACAGAAATAGCATAGACATTACCCCAAAGGCTTACCTGACTAGCTAGCAAACAAATCAAACGCACATAGGACCTTGGCACAATACATAGCAACCAAGTAAGCAGCTGATACCACACAGCTCTCACTCCAAATCCAAACTGTAAACATAGCAAAAACACAGTAAGCAGTTGATACCTCACAACCCTTACAACAAAGAAAAGAATGCAAAGCAAAAACAAAACAAAAGAAACCAAGTCCTATCACAAAGTCATTAGCCTAGCCACCTAGCTACCCAAACACATGGTTAGCTCCCATGCTACAAACATTTATGCTAATTCACAAACCCAAGCTCATTGTCTAATGTTCAATCCCGGACGAAGCCTCCACTTATTACGAAGGTTAACTCTCTCCCTGTTAACTCTCCTAACATTATGTGTGCATTAAACGTGGTAGTCAGTAATGTATGATACTAAGTGCATGGATGTGGTGTGAGGGGGTGACCAAACATACCTGAGATCTCCAAGCAAACCCAAGCACATGTCTTCATTGACGGACAGCTCAATCTCCCAAGCCGTTCTCCAGCTGGCTCTCCTCCAGTGTTCATCATTGTGAGGGAAACCTCACGATCTTCCATAAAATGCAAAGGTCCATAGTATCCACAAATGCCCACATGCAGTCAGGGTCCATATATCTGTGAGCTCTGTTAGCAGGGTAGCTCCAACGCTGGCCAAACATGCTCCAGCGTGCGAGCAGGTGCCTCGTGCTCACCAGTTCACCAGCCAACCTCTCAGGTGTTCTCCCACTCCTCTTTCAAAATGGCTTCCACTGTTTTTAAAGGCACAGAGCCTCAAAAGGTAGCCGGTGCCCCCATGTGGTGTGGATGTGGTAGTGTGCTGTCTAGTCTACATGCAACTACAATATCCCTCCGTAACAGTACATATTCAGAGATATATGCGCTGACCTGTTGACACAAAATGTTCTAAATGAATGGCAAACTCTGGAATCTGGCACAAGTTTTAAACAGCAATCACTCAAAAATGTAAATTGTTAATAGTCAGAGTCAAGACCTCTCTATCAATGATTTTTACCTTGTTGATAGGTGAAGTGGTTTATTTTATTGAAAGACCGAGGAAAGTTTACTCTTCACTAAAACTGCTAGTGTGCATCATCACATCATGAACATCCTACCAGAGAGAGTTTAGATTGAGAGGGGACATATGGCGGCCATCTTGGTGACGCCTTCGGAGTGCTATTTTGCGATTAAGTAGACCAGATCTGAGAGTCAATGGGAAAAATGAATGGGGAAACTGAGTATAGGACGGAGGGGAACCTAGCGGTTGTGAAAACCATATGGTTGAAACGACCGTGAAAAACTGATCAATCTAGACTACTTGGTTGTGTCATACGAGTCAAAATAAAGCGATTTAAGCCACTTTTCCCACGTTTTTTTTGACAGAGCGCAGGCGCAGTAGTTCCATAACGGCACGAGAGCAACGGCTTTTCACAACTGAGCATGTGCATAATTTCGCGTGCGCCGATGCAGCCAGATGATTGGATCACTGGCAACGCAGCTCAGCAGGCACATTGGCTCTTGTTACCAGAAAGGCGGGAGATGTGCGGGTAGACGCCATATTTGCGTTACGAATCTTCACCGTTGATTTCTATGGACACCTAACGATTCTGTCCTATCTCCCCTTCCTAAAAAAATCTCTGATCCTACCCTTCATTTCAGTGAGGGGGAAACAGGGAAAATGGAGGAAAAACAAGTCTGGTGAACAAATAAAAGGGGGTAGGCCAACAAAAGATGTAAGGCCCGAACCCTGTATGTCTGCAAGCATACATACATGGATAAATGGTGGAGGAGTAACTACACCCTTTTAAATGTTTTTGAAGCGTTTATTTAGACAGGGTTGTTTATGAGATGACAAGAAGAAATTGGGAGAGAGCCAGGGTGGGGTTGGGAAATGACCCAGAACTGACTCAACCCCGGGTCTCCTGCATATGGTCGTCTTATATGTATGTCTTAGCGTGCTGCGCCATAGCACCCCTTCAATCTTACTCCTGACAGTGTGTGCATTTCAATATGCAACCTTGCGTCTTCCACTTGTGTTTGTGGCCTCACGTTTTGCCGATGCCCCGCCTCCATGGAGAAAAGAATTAAATTTCCCCATTGTCAGTCTATCGAGTTATTGAAATATAATACCATAGAGCTAGAAAATAAGGGCGTTCATGATGGCGTATTTTTGACGAGGTTGAAAATTTGCTAGGCAGCGAGCATGCTCACTGTGTCCGCGTGAAGCATCCTGGTTAGAATTGCCGTTCACGACGCAGTTGAAGGGAGTGACCTCTGCTTGGCAGTCGTGACACATGGCGTTGAACCATCGCGGGAACAAAAGTTTTGTCAAGCAGCCACGCAGTAACAAAAACCTACTGCGCTGGGCAGAAGACCTCCTCCATGATGTGAGGAATCTGCCGTGATTGGTGTTCATAGCTCATGTGATTCATGTGTGTGTAGTTGAACGGGCTTCATTTTCTACATGCTGAAATGCATGTCATGCTCAAATGCAGCATACTCAGAGTGGTATCATCCATATGTATGGTCGTACAACCCACTTACAACAGTAAAAAAGAGAAACAAACCACCCTGTCGTCACATGCTCCATCTTCGCCACGTTAGGAGTGTATGCCGTAGGTTACAAAATCAGTACTATTCTGCGGGCCGCCTGCTCGACGGTTAGATTAGTGGTTGCGCGCCTGACTTCCATTCGTGAGGTCCCCGGTTCGAAACTGCACCGAAACACAGGAAGTCTTTAGTTGCTGATGGTTAATGTGGAAACAGACCCGTTGCCTTTGTGGTTGGCGCGCCATGGTAAAGCTACATATTGAACACCTGGGTTCAATCCTCGCAGGATGGGTTGGCGCTGTTAAGTAATTTTAAAACGGTCCTATCTGAATGTCGACTTTGGTCCCAAAACACAAAATGAATAGCCTAAAGTGAGCACTAATTAACTGAATTATTACATGGAAGTGAAGCCAAATCATCACAAATTTAACTAAGAGTTGTACCATGATTCATCGAGTGGTAACCTGTGTCTCTACCTCAAGACCATCCGATTTCTCTTCGAGAGGCAGAGAGAGCCTCGGATTTCACAAGCATGTGCCGACATTGGTAAGCGCGTCATGGAATTAGCGCCATGAGGATTTAATTCCACGAGAGGGCGCCCTGGTACACCCGCTGTCAAAAAAGGTAGATCCACCCACAGACCTATAGATCCACCTTCTTTGCCGCTGTTGAAATCTCGTCGTCCTGATGTGTCCAGCTTGGTTGCGACGCAGTTATCCCCTCCTTTTTAAGACCAAGCAAATCACGTTTTGATCAAATCTTTTACTGCGTGGTTGCGACCGAGCCTATTAACACTAGAGAGGACCCCGCCCCCCTTATTACGGCAATCTGTAGCGGCCATTATCTGTAGGTAGATCAGAGAACTGGAAATTAACGGAGAACGAGGCTCACCTCTCTCAAAAATGGCTTAATCATGTGAAAATGTCCATCAACACACTATACAAGGACAATAGTTGAAGTGTGTTGCTAACTATGTTCATAAAAGATATTATTTGATTTTTAAATGTATTTTATCGACTCATATGATTTTAGTAGATATTTAGCCTGCCATTTCAAATCTGGTGTTTGATTAATGTGTTACTTCATATTCACACAGTTTTAGTCAATTTTTTGACAGGGGTGGGCGTGTTCTCCATTGACTTGCATTGCCTGAAGGTACCTACACTACCTACGGAAGTTAGGAAGCTCCACCTGCCATTTCCCAGTGCTGTCGCAAATTGCTGTGTCCTCTCTAGTGTTATTAGGCTCGGTCGCAACCACGCAGCAAATTTTTTTATCAAAACGTGATTTGCTTGGTCTTAAAAAGGAGGGGATAACTGCGTCGCAACCAAGCTGGACACATCAGGACGACGAGATTTCAACAGCGGCAAAGAAGGTGGATCTATAGGTCTGTGGGTGGATCTACCTTTTTTGACAGCGGGTGTACCAGGGCGCCCTCTCGTGGAATTAAATCATCATGGCGCTAATTCCATGACGCGTTTACCAATGTCGGCAAATGCTTGTGAAATCCGAGACTCTCTCGGCCTCTCGAAGAGAAATCGGATGGTCTTGAGGTAGAGACACAGGTTACCACTCGATGAATCATGGTACAACTCTTAGTTAAATTTGTGATGATTTGGCTTCACTTCCATGTAATAATTCAGTTAATTAGTGCTCACTTTAGGCTATTCATTTTGTGTTTGGGACCAAAGTCGTCATTCAGATAGGACCGTTTTAAAATTACTTAACAGCGCCAACCCATCCTGCGAGGATTGAACCCAGGTGTTCAATATGTAGCTTTACCATGGCGCGCCAACCACAAAGGCCACTCTGTTTCGTGCACTCTCATACATAAAGGACAAGATAAGTCGCTCGCAACGGGTCTGTTTCCACATTAACCATCAGCAACTAAAGACTTCCTGTGTTTCGGTGCAGTTTCGAACCGGGGACCTCACGAATGGAAGTCAGGCGCGCAACCACTACTCTAACCGTCGAGCAGGCGGCCCACAGAATAGTACTGGTTTTGTAACCTACGGCATACACTCCTAACGTGGCGAAGATGGAGCATGTGACGACAGGGTGGTTTGTTTCTCTTTTTTACTGTTGTAAGTGGGTTGTACGACCATACATATGGATGGTACCACTCTGAGTATGCTGCATTTGAGCATAAAATGCATTTCAGCATGTAGAAAATGAAGCCCGTTCAACTACACACACATGAATCACATGAGCTATGAACACCAATCACGGCAGATTCCTCACATCATGGAGGAGGTCTTCTGCCCAGCGCAGTAGGTTTTTGTTACTGCGTGGCTGCTTGACAAAACTTTTGTTCCCGCGATGGTTCAACGCCATGTGTCACGACTGCCAAGCAGAGGTCACTCCCTTCAACTGCGTCGTGAACGGCAATTCTAACCAGGATGCTTCACGCGGACACAGTGAGCATGCTCGCTGCCTGGCAAATTTTCAACCTCGTCAAAAATACGCCATCATGAACGCCCTTATTTTCTACCTCTATGTATAATACTGTTGTCCGTGATGTCATCACTACGTATTACTTCGTGGTATGAGGCCACAAGCAGAAGTGGAGGATGCAAGGTCGCATATTGGAACACATCCAGTATAATTTACCACCATGTAACATTGCTAACACTTTTTTAGCATATTCATATGTAGCATTGTTAGCATGATTAGCATAATTGTTAGCATGCATGCTAATCTTTTTTAACAAAGTGAAAATGAATCACAGTGACAAATGTAATATTGATGGCAAATTAGCATATTAGCATGTTAGCATTGCTAGCATGTTTGCTAGCTAGTATCCTTGGGCTTATTCGTGATGAGCAGTGCTGCTTTTGCTCAGCAGCGTGTTGCTCATTGCTGGTTCAATTCCCACCCTTATCAATATGACATATTACATTGCAATGACGTGCCCTTGACCGAATCACCTGGCTGGCCCCATATGGGACTGTAATCAATACAGTACCCTTTATCTTAGCACTTGCAAGTCACTTCCCGTTAAACTTTAGTTAACACTTTGTGTGTGTTCGGGTCATTTTTGAACCGTTTTCAAGTTTAAGTGTAAAAAACACACTTCCCTTTATTGTCCTGGAATGAGGCTTCATCTAATCCTCAGTCACAATCATTTCAACACAAAAATATGTTTTGTAATTCTAATACATTTTAAAGGTCTAAAAAAAAAAAGTTACATCTGTGGTGTTCGTCAAAATTGACCCGGCATTGATTTTTGGTTGTTGTATGCATTTCTGAAAAGCTGTTGATTGCCCTTTGTCCTCAGTTTGGTGATTGATGGTGAGGAAAATATATTTCTTGCCTTAAAAAAAAATTGCCAGCTTTTTCATATTGCAAATCCAAGATGGCCGCCGGACAGTCCCATACACTACAATACGTCATATTTCCGTTTTGAAAGGAGTACAGATGTATTTCTGGTGCCTACTTATATGTTTTCATGGTCAGGGAATCCATTTCGGCATTATATCATGATCATTTTTGCACATTTTTTTGAAAAATACATTTTTACACATTATTTTGTCCAAAAAACATCAAAAATCCATAACGCACCCCAACATGTAGAACTGGTCTTACACTTTCCATAAAGTTGATGTGGCAATGAGATAATGATCCATGTTCATAGCATAGTGGATTCAGATGAACAGTGTGACTTTTTTCATGTTCATTGAGTTGTTCATTTCCTATATCTTTGCATTAGATTGGCGGAATAGCTGTGACTCTGACAGAATTGTTATTTCATATATTTACCACAAAAAAATCATATAAATATTGAAAAACACCAAGTCAACATATTTAAGCTTTCATTTTATGCACTGAAAAACTAATTTAGTTGACGTTTGGTCTTTATCCTGCTATAAATCTCTTTGGGTAGGTTGGACCCGAACACCACAAATGTCACTATTGATGATATTTTCTAATATTAGAGAAAAACTAATAAAAGAAATTTGGGGGTTGTTGTACTCTCATATCAGCTCTAATATATGAAAGCCCATTGGGAAACTCCAACTCCATTGTCATTGTGACACAGCACTCCACAGCACACAAGTGAACACTGCACACTGCACATGACGAAATTGCATTTATGCCTCACCCGTGCAAGGGGGCAGCCCTCAGTGGCACCCCATGGGGAGCAGTGCGGTGGGACGGTACCATGCTCAGGGTACCTCAGTCATGGAGGAGGATGGGGGAGAGCACTGGTGGATTACTCCCCCCACCAACCTGGTGGGTCGGGAGTCGAACCGGCAACCTCTGGGATGCAAGTCTGACGCCCTAACCGCTCACCCATGACTGCCCATATGGACAACATAATCACTAATTGTATCACTTTAGGAAGTATTAATAGTGAATTTATAAAGGTTTTGATAGTTTTGCTCATCAAAAATGATTTGCATAATGTAAGATAAAAGACCTGTTAAGTCAAAAAGATGAATAAATAAAGTAGTATTTCCATTGATATGAATACCTACCAAGTTAGCTATGGGGTGAAAAAACAATATTGGTGAGAACTAGTGTTTTCAGGTATTTTATGGCTGAGTTTTTCTATCACGGGTCAAAAATGACCCGAACACCACAGGTGTATGCAGTATTGAACACAACACAAGGGTTAAAAATATCTACATTCATGTAACCAGCACCTCTCTTTGCTGGAAAAAACATCAACTACATCATATAATAACAACATTGTTAAAACAGTACAGAGAGTCTTAAGTAACAGATTAAGACAATGGCCATTACCATTTTGGTGAGAGTTTATTTGCTTATTTGTTTAGGCCTATTTGTGGGGTCTCTGTTGGCTGTGGTAATGCAACAAAAATATGTCATTAACTATTACATACAAAGATTAAACAAGAAAGTCAAGACAACAGTGTAATGCAACTAGACTGCCTGTGCAGTCGCCTTCGACTGCTTAAGGTATATCCCGGAAACGCAACGCTTTCAGTCCCCCATCATTCCTACCACTCCCGTCCACCTTTTCATAAACGTATATGATAAATACAAAATATTAAAGAAATGACGTGCATAGGCTTAACCAAATGACTATTGTGAAAATGAAGCAAAAAATGAGGCAAATTGTAACACTGTTTTAATGGTGTACTATTACAGTGAATATTCCACATTAGGTACAGTGTAATAACCATTGTAACAATATCTAATACCATGTAATACCAGTGTAACACCATGTACCAATTTTGTACTACATCGTGTATTTTTGTGTAAGTGGTATTACATGGTATTGCATATTGTTACACTGGTATTACACTAGTATTACATGGTATTAAATATTGTACACTGGTTATTACACGGTACCTGGTATTACCTATTGTTACACTGGTATTACACTAGTATTACATGGTATTAAATATTGTTACACTGTACCCAATATGGTAGATTCACTGAAATGGTGAACTGTTAAAATAAGGTAGTACCGGGCAAATCAATCCACCCAGTCAGAAGTTATGGGCCAAATAAAAATTCCGCCATTTTGAAACTGTTGACCTCCAAACTCAAATCAGCTCATGAACCTACCCTAGAGCATTAACACACCAAATCTGGGACAAATCCATCCGATTGGTCAGAAGTTATGAGCCAAACAAAAATTCGGCCATCTTGAATTCAGCCATCTTAAAAGTGTTGGCCTCCAAACTCGAATAAGTTCATGAACCTACCCTAGAGCATTAACACACCAAATCTGGGAGAAATCCATCCACCCAGTCAGAAGTTATGGGCCAAACAAAAATTCGGCCATCTTGAATTCAGCCATCTTGAAAGTGTTGACCTCCAAACTCGAATCAGTTCATGAACCTGCCCTAGAGCATTCACCCAAAAAATCTGGGACAAATCCAAACATCCGTTCAAAAGTTATCGCGTTAACACGAAAGACCTTACGCGGCGGACGCGGCAGACGCGCACGCAAAACCATTACATCCCCGACGCTCCGCGTTTCGGGGATATAATAATAACAGTGGCTCAGTGTGAAGGTGTTAAACTCAGGCCTATGCAATCCACGGGGTCAGCTCTATGTTCCCACAGCGGGGGGCAATCTCCATTCCGACACACCACCATTCCAACAGTAGGCTAACGTGATTGCGACGCCTCTGACGCACCTTGTCTGCCTTGTGCTAGGTATTGTTTTAGGTTATAAGCCCTCTTTACCGTGTTTTGTTTAGCAAACACTCGTATATCATCTTTCATGTATTTTTGATATTGTTGCAAGTGTTTACAAGCGTGTGAACAAATGTGTGGACTAACCCCATTGACATTTGAAACAATCAAGCGCAAAGGAGTGAAGAAAGTGAGCGCAGCAACAGGTGCAGACTCATAGGCTACATGCCTGTCTTTTTTCCCTGAAATGGGCCAAAATACCTACTGGACAATAATTAGTCAATGTTGGAATGGCGGTGTGTCGGAATGGCGGAGTGTAGCGCAGGAGCTCTTTGAGCAGGCCACTATCAGTCAGGCGAATGCCTTTGTAGCGGAAGGTGATCATGCACTAAATGGAGAATACATCTTTCTGAACTCTGGGAGGAGGTTCAGACTCCCCTGGTGCAAATATAATCGTTTTAAAAATTCCTTTATACCCCATTCAATCAAGCTACTGAATAAACAGAGAATAAGAGAGATTGAGTGGGACAAAATGGACCTCTGCAGCTAGTGTTGGGACTGTTGGTGGGGATGGAAACTAGGGTAAAAGCTGGGAGGGGGATATGTAAACATGAATGCATCCCTGTGTTTACTTTTTTTTTTTTTATAATGTAAACTATGGAATGGATGTAACCTAGTTATTTATTGCAGGGTGAAGGTATGGTTGGTTGTAGGACGGTGTGTGTGTGTGGGAGGGGGATACTGAGCTGTGTGTGTGTGTATGGGGGGGGTGTACTGAGTGTGTGTGTGTGTGGGGGGGGGACTGGATGGGTCAGGGGCAGTGGGTTAGGACATCCAGTGCTTCTGAGCATGTAGGCCTACACTGTTTTTCCTCTATTGTTTTACTGTTGTTTGTTTTTCTGTGTTGGTGTCATGTGTCCTATGTGTTCTATGTGTTCTTTATGATGCTGCAACCTCCCTGTCTCCAAAGCAAATTTCTCCTTCGTGGAGACTAATAAAGAAACCTAACCTAACCTAACCTAACCCCCACAGCCTATTGGTCCCACAGCTTATTCCTGCTGCTCCATGTTCCCTTTGGAGAAATTATTCAATAGAGCCCCTACGTTCCCACATTTCCGAATACACTAAGAGAGCACACCTTTCTGTCCGCCATGGAACATAGGGCCTAAATTTGAATTACTCTTAGAAATGTGAGAACATGGAGCAGCAGGAATATGCTGTGGGGCCAATGGGCTGTGGGACCAATGGGCCTGAAATGTCAAAATCTTAGAGATTTGGGACCAATGGGCTGTTTAACCAGTGGGTTGGGGGAACATAGAATACGCTCCCCAATCCACTCAACCAAACCTGGTTGCTGATTCTTGTGTCTATTACATACCATGCGTGTTGGCCTAGAGACTGTATTGAGGATGTATGTGGTCACAGAATAAGTTGTGGCATAACTGGGCCTCACTACCATGTGTGGCCATTGTGCTAGTCTCTGGATTTTTAAAGCTATTCTGCAAGAACAGTAACAGTTCTTTTCACTGCTCAAAGTTTTATGGTGGATGTTACGTAGGCTAGTCCGCTAGTAAATTTGGCACAGTAGAAGAAAACCATCTCTGTCCATGGCTAATAGGTCCGGTCTGGTCTCAGTTATTTTATCATAGGCCTAAACCTAATGTTCGTGTAATCTTATCTAGCAGACTATAGTCCTAGTCAATTACTAGCCTACTAATTTACCTATGGTTTGTACTCTATGTTTCTCACCCATTTTGCCTTAATGTGCCAACTGTATGCGTATCCATATTCGATTTGACATTTTCAGATTACTCTCTCAATGAAACTGAATTCAAAATAACATTCGCTATTCACTCAATAGCAAGTAGCCTAATTGTTTTATTGTTTGACCCGCGCTGCTGCTTCCTAGGCCTACTTTCTGTCCAGAACAATCTGTTACATTCACGTTGCCAAAAACACATGATTGTCTTATCAGACACAATGAGGATTAGACTACAAAAAAACACCAAGTGCCATTTAAAAACTACAACTGTGCTGTACTGAACTTGTTGCTGGGTTAGCCTACAGAGCAGCATGTCGCCCTTCAACCTGCAGTGGATGTCGTAATGAATGCTACCTACCTGTAGGTGGTGTTATGATAAACACGGAGGCGGGCTTCATGGAAACATGTTCTAAACCTCACACTCGCGCTCGAGAAAATAAGGAGGGGCGACCTGGGGACAGTACGGGGCCATTGCAGCGCAAAGAACGTAGGCTATAGCGTCAAAGGAAGCAGTGATGCTTTGATTTGGTTTGATCGGCAAACCTTCGAAGGACACGCTATTACAAGTAAGCCAGTCGAATCCTTTGTGTGGTGCTCTCTTTGGGACAGGCATTTCCGCAACAGGACCTGAATAACAACGAAAGGCCGTCAACTGGAAAACGCATTCGCGGTTTTGTCTGCGGACACGGGGTCTGTCTTTCGAGGATACCATTGTCAGTGCGCGAAGATTGTATACCCAAAAGGTGAATAAACGCGAGGTGGGTTTACCTACGGACGGAGGTGACTTTTAGATATACCCCGTGCTGGCTGTTTATTTGTGACAAAGGAATATATTTTCCGCAACACTAATTACAGCCCGCGTTACAATGAATATGTTCGCATCAAATATATTGAATTGCCTCCTGCATACAGCGACTGGTCAAGTCAAATGATTAGCCCAGTTACCGCTAATCCTCGCGCAAACCATGTCTTCGTTACTGAACAAAGGATTGTGATAAAGGAGCCGACTCTGTCTCTTACTGTATATTTGACTACCACGAAAACAGAAGAATGGAGCCGTTTTTACAGATCGCGCCCCATTCTCTCGCCATTGTGCTCGCGCGGACAGGAGGGGATGAGCCGCCAGGTGTTACCGAGAGCGACGCCCCGCCGCACCATCACACAGGTTACGAGATTTTTGCGGATTTCAAGTCTGAGAACATGCAACACTTCTGGAACAAAATGGTATCGGACGCCATCGCCGAGACGTTTTTCCTCGGCTGGATCGACGAGCACGTGCTGCTGATCCAAGGCAAAGAGGATCACCTGGAGGTTCTGCGCGAGGGCTGGATGAGGCGGACGCTCAAACCGCCGCAGGGCTTCGACATAAAGTACCTGGGTAAGCCCAATAACTGGCCTGTTGTTGTGGCAGCTGTAGCCTATGTGGCACTACTGTCAGTGCAGTGGAGAGGGAAGTCCATGCGCACATTGCATATTCACGCATAAATCATTATCGCTTCAAAATGATATAGCCTAGCTGAACTATGCTTTTAAATGTGTTGTAGGCCTATGCCACCCATAGTCTTACAATCGTGAGTGACTGACATCATTCTCATTCTCGTGCTTATTCATTTAGGCATATTGCATCCTTGCCAAATGTCATATTCAAGTTATAGTGATATGAAAACCATTCTCATGAATGGGCTTTGACCATTGAATATAGTCGGCCTATGCTTGGCTTAAACCCAACTTTCAGTCAACATATGAGGCCTATAGGCCCTATTTAAATTTAAAAAATAAAGCTGTGGGTCAGTACTGTCTTACAAAGGCTCAATAATAATGGATCAGATGTCAGGCCTATCAGACAGTGATCAAGCATAGGCAAGTGAAGCAGGCAGACAGACATACAACCAGCCAGATAGACAGACCACTATCCTCACAGTTGATGTCAGAAAGGCTTTAACAGATGGCTCACTAAGAAAAATATGATGGAGAGATAGAATAGCTCTAAACCAGCCTACTTGCCTTTCCCCCCCCCCTCTCTCTGTGCAGCACACCACCAGTGATCCCTCCTCCCCTCATCAGAAAACAACAGAGCACATTTCTTACGTTGACACTGGCATACATTAATGTCAAACTCTCTCACCCCTTCAAAAACAGCCAACAGACCTGTCTATGTGTTACTTTATTCAGCGTAGCGAGTGAACGAGTGCATAGAGCAGAGTTGCACATAATAATCCTCTCCCATACGGCTGGGCATCCTCACCAGATGTGGCCCAGTAGCGTCACATGTTACGCTACACCAGGCCCACGGTAGCTATCTTCTATGATTCCCATTATCTGCGCCAACCAGAGCAGAAGGCACTATGAATCACACACTTTGTCCCCCTCACTGTCCTGTACACACTAAACACAGGCCTTGTGGCTCAGTGAGCCCCATAGATATACTAGTACATACACACACAGACTGAAAATAGCCGCATTCTCTGTTTTCTACGAAGCGTTGGCTTGCCTGGGCTGTATTTATTATTTTATTCATTTGAGAGCAGTCAGTCAAGGCTGCAAGCAATCGCCTCTCTCTTTTGTGAAGCTGTGGGCAGAGGGGATAGAGAAGACGAGATAGAGAGGGCAAGCTGGAGAGAGAGATAGAGAACAAGAGAGAACAAGATGTGGGCTGTGGTAGTGGGAATAAGAGAGTAAGGGAGGTGTAAGAAAGACAGAGAGAGAGAAACGTGGGAGTGAATAAGAGAGAGAGAGAGAGAGAGAGAGAGAGAGAGAGAGAGAGAGAGAGAGAGCGCGCGCGCACAATTTTTGAGAGTAAGATGTGAAAGGAGGAGAGAAAGGGGGTAGAGAACTTTAGGAATGAATAAGTCCATGAAAGTAATAAAGACAAAGTCCATGAAATGAGCTGGCTACCCTCTGTGTTGTTGAGCAATGCTGTGCCTGTCTGTCCTTTCCTGTCCTCTCCAGTGTGGGCCATGGCCGGCCCATGAGAGTAGCGGCCTGTGTCCGTTGTGACAGCACAGGACAGTGGCCAGGATTCTGCAGCGCTAGGCAGCCATGGGCACAGAAGCGGAGTTGCTGCCCGCTCCGCGCCCGTGTGTGTGTCCTGTGTCCTCCGCCATTGTGTTTGCCCATCTTGTGGAACCATACTGACCTCAATACAAGGTTGTGTGTGTGTGTGTGTGTGTGTGTGTGTGTGTGTGTGTGTGTGTGTGTGTGTGTGTGTGTGTGTGTGTGTGTGTGTGTGTGAGTTGGTGAGTGTGGTTGGAGTGGAGGGGTTGGTCCAGGATAAGGAGTGGTGGGGATGGGGGTTGGACCTTACCCCTTGCTGTTGAGCCATGACATTCTCAGCATGTTTGCTTTGAAGGGCACACAATCCCCCCTTTCTTCATTTAATTAGCAGTCGGACAGCGTTTCGGTGAGAGCCTCCCAGTAATGAGTTTATGACAATCTTTTAATCTCCATTCAAGTATAGTCAGGAGCGGATAATCTTGCCCCGGGGAGCATCAGAAAACTCAACCCCTACCCCCCACACCCTTTCTGACCACCATCAAGATTTATAAGTTCATTCAATCACTTACTTTAACTTGGATAGCTAGCTGTATCTCTCTCCTTTGATCTTGTAAACGCTTGAATTGGTTTATGATACAGCGACCCGCAGTCTTTTAAAGTAGATGTTCGGTGTGAATCGATCCATATTTGTGTTGTGTTAGCGTTAGCTTCCATTTCATCTTATGATCTTTTTTTGGCATCAATTTATTCTGCGACCTCAAACAACAGGGTTAAAGGGACAGTTTGGTCAATTTCAACATGCAGTTGTATTGCTCACGCTACCCTTGACTTGTCCGTACCTGGTGATGCCACATTTTTCGGCTCAGCCCTTTCCGAGATATGAGCAATTCTAATGGGGGCAGCGTTTGTTTACATTTTTAAAAAATGAAACATAGGCCAACTCAAAATATTTTCCCAAAAGGTACTGCTGTTTGCTAGTTGTCTGCTGATGTTTTATAACCTTTTGGATGTTTTTGGGAATAAATAAAAATGTTTTTTGAAATGTAAACAAAGAGCTGCCCCCATTACAATGACCAGGATCTCGGAAATGGCTGAAGAAGAAGAAAAAAAAATATCAGGCACTGACAAGTCCAGGGTAGTGTGAGCATTACAACTGCATGTTGAAATTGACCAAACTGTCCCTTTAAGGGGTCAATTCACCTCATTTCGCCTTAATTTTTTTGTCCAGTAATCTCTTCAGAATTTTTAATTTCATACATTTCAGAAGTTCAACCTTTTGTCATGCAGCCCCGATAAATAACCCATTACATTGTGTTCACACAGCAATAGGCACAATAATGAGGCTGTGTTGAAGGTGTTTACATTTCAGTAGGTCAAGTACTGAATCTAAAACAAAAGTCCTTTTCTTTACAACTGTGAACTGAGAGGCTTGCATGGAGCGCATTATTCATTAAAACTTATTTTTTTCTCCGATTTGTTAAATGGAGTCAAAGGTTATGCATGAATTACTGACTGCTCTATTTAGAGCTGTGAAATCACATTAAGTGAGTACAGACTCACTCGGCACCCTCTGAATGAACCCTTTTGACCTTTGAAGGAGTATATGCTATACAATCAGAACTTTGTCAAATTTGTATGCGATTATTATTGGCATATTTTGCTTTTTTATTTGATAATTTATTCATTCGCGTGATAGAATGGAAAAGCATACTCTTTAATTCTGTCAAATGTATTTGTATAATTTTCCGACCGTGAAAACGTGCCATGTTGCTTCTATTTTTGGTCATTTTGAAACCTAGCATAGCCTATTTTGTGTGTAATATCCTGTGTTTTGTTTAATCCCATTGGCAAACTTAAGCAATTAGTACATATTTATAAACTGGACATCCATACAGGGAACAGTACTATTCCATAGAGAACTGCCTGCGTACACCACCAGCTCTTGTTATCATGAGCAAACCATTGGTTTGTCCAAGGCGTCAATGGTAACATGATTCTAGGGGAGGCTATGGTGTTCCAGGTGTGTGGGTTTGCAGACTGGATTCTTGCGGGGGATGGTTCTCATTCTGGGTGTGCTATGGTAGGCTTTCTGCTATCTGTTGGATTGTGGGCTGGGGTTGGTTTTCTATAAGCAGTATAATGTGTCAGCAGGTACATATGAAGGGTAGGGGAGTGGTGTTGGTGGTGTTGGAGGTGTCAGCCGCAGACACTGAATCTTAAAATTAAACTCAAAGGAAAGGGATGGCCTCGGGAGACTGATGCTGGCACGACAGAGATGCATGGGTTTGTGAAGAAAGAGTATATTTAATTAGAGTGTGTACGTGTCTGCGTGTGTGCATGCATCACCATAAATGTGTTTGTTCTGACCAGTGAAAATAAGCATTTGTGTCTGTGTGTGGGAGTGAAATCGCCCTGTTACTGTAGTGTGTGTGTGTGTGTGTGTGTGTGTGTGTGTATGTGTGGGAGTGTGTGATGATTAGTGGGTTAAACCTCATGTTAGTTTTTGGTAGATGAGGTGTGTGTGTGTGTGTGTGTGTGTGTGTGTGTGTGTGTGTGTGTGTGTGTGTGTGTGTGTGTGTGTGTGTGTGTGTGTGTGTGTGTGTGTGTGTGTGTGTGTGTGTGTGTGTGTGTGTGTGTGTGTATCTGTGTCTCTGTGTCTGTGGTCTACCCCCACACTGTGAGCATCTTCAGCCGTCCTGGTTCGTTTGGCCTTTGTCTCTACAAGTCAGAGGAGTGGCCTTGGCTACCCATAAATCACTGGGGCAGGTTGCTTCCTGACTCCAACAGCCTCGTCTTCCCTTTCTCATCTGCTCCATTTTCATGTGTCACAATATTTAAAAGCAGAGAAAGGCTCGAGGACTTACAGGAAGACTTAAAAGACAGAATATAAGCTAATGTCATCATCATGTACAAACTTGAATGAAGTAATGCGCGCTATATATACGGTAGTACACACAGCACTATATACAGTAAATATAGAATCAAATGTAACTATAGAATCACATACATTGAGACTAATACGTATTTGCCTAATAATACAGACATTATAAGTCTATCATTTTAAGGGTAGGTGTATTCTAATATGGAGAGGCAGGATATCAAAAAGAAAATTCAGAAAATAACTTTGAAGAATTTTAATTAAAAACACACCTGTCACAATGGAGTTTTTATTTTTATCCACATTTTAATACATTAACAGATTTTAAAAATATCTATATTTAAAAATATTTGCATACGAGTAACTAGCCATGGATGTTGGTGCAGTGATTGACCTTTTCACCATTGTTAAGTACAGCGGCATGACATTAGAGTCACTCATGTCTAAGTAAGTGATGCTTTGGTCTTTATTCAACCTTGGCTTTGACACAGCGTCTCTTGCTGAAGTTTTTTGGGCCTCACAAAAACTCAGCCAGAGGCCACCAATTTTACTGTTCACTCCTGAGATCAAGCATTAGGTGACTGTGGAGGTATGCAAGACATCACTTCATTCCTTTTCAAACCACAGTCATCGCACTCTAAACACAATTACACCGTCAGATGATTTTGACAACCCACACATCTATTCCTGTAAGGCTCCGAGATGGGTCCTGATGGTAATAGCTGATAGCAACGCTGAGAGACATGTAGTCTGTTACAGGATTTATAAGCGCATAATGACACATTAATATGCAACTTCACATGTGCATCTTTGAAGGATTTTTGAATGCTGATGACACAGTGGTGCTTGACAGAACATGTACGAGTATGTACAATGTCTCAATCTCACAGCACATGTGATGAACAACTTGGTAGGTTAGGTCAAAAGCTTTATCAAGTTGATTAATAGGTATGCTGTATAGAGAAAGTATTTAAATGAGGTCTGTTGAAATGAGAAATATATTTTCTTTTCTGTGCTTTAAACTGTCACTAAAACATTTGTGTTGGCCCAAAGATTGAAAGTAAGATTGTTTATCGTTCAAACTACAGAGAGACAGCCAGCTCCTTTAAACTTACTTTGTTTACTTAGTTAACACGTATGCCATGGAGGATGGCAACACAAGTTAGTTCAGAAGGGTCTTGCCTCCTGTTGCAAGATTTTGCCCCTAAAGCATAGATGAAGTCAATGTTGAGTTCTCAAAAGCAGTCTCTTAATATTCAAATAACATTATGGACAAAGATACTTATAGAAGAGTAATTATGTGCGTACTGTATATCATAATGTATATACAAACGCATACACAATATTGCAATATATTAATAAAGTCATGTACAATATAATATAATAGAACCGAATAGAACAGAATAGAAAACCATTTTTATTATCAATACAAAATATAATGACATTTAAAGCTGCTCAGTAAAGTGCACACACAAACATACATACAGTATAGAAACATAAACACAGTGTACAATGGATATAAATGTGTTGTGTGTATCATACTTATATACTGTAAGCACAATGTACAATGAAACGAACCACACATACAATTGCTATATTACTAACTACTACTATGCAAAAAATGTGTGCAAACCCCACTGGAAACAGACATGACAGTAAACAGAGTATACATTTGCAAGACTTAGTATATAGCAGGCAGGTTCATGCTGCAGTGACACAGTAGTGAGTGGCTGACTAATCTTGTGTGGGTTGGAAAATCCCTGTCGTGTCTCTCTAGCCCTCTGCACAAGTCGTCCCTGTGGTGACATGGGCTTGGGCACACAAAGGCTGGCCTATTGTTTGCACACAGTGGCTTTTCTCCTCTCCCCTCCTCTGCGCGCAGCAAGCCAGGGGACGGAGGAGTCATCTGACTCAGCTGGGACAGGACAGATGGGGGACTGTGATGCCACGGCCACGCCACGTCTTAACGAGACTCTGATGCCATGGTCACTAGGTCTTTAACGAGTCTACTGCTGTCTTAACAAGATGTCATGGCCACCAGGTCTTAATGAGCTTGTTGTCTTGTCTAGTCTGACTCATCAGCCACACGTGCCCAAATTGATTGGGACATCCCCCCCTCATCCCATGCAGTTGGCAGGACACACATGCTTAGGAAACACAGACATGTATGTACAGTGCACACACACGCATGCACATGCACACACACACACACACACACACACACACACACACACACACACACACACACACACACACACACACAGGAAAGCCCCCCACCCCCACATCCTATTGACAGGATACACATACTTAGGTACAGCCCCCTTCCCAATCTCAGTGGCAGGACACACATACACTGTACTAAGAAACACACACACACACACACACACACACACACACACACACACACACACACACACACACACACACACACACACACACACACACACACACACACACAGCCTTGAGCCAGGGGATTCCATGGCTACTGGTTGTGATCTCATTGGCATCTGTAGGCGGTGAGTTTCCCTCCAATCCACTTATGAAGGATCATCCCTTACCAACGCTACCCCCGCCATAGACCTACACACACACACACACACACACACACACACACACACACACACACACACACACACACACACACACACACACACACACACACACACACACACACACACACACACCATATTAGACATTTGATTTATTTCTTGGATCCAAGAGACATGCAAGGGGCACAAGGCAAGGTCCAAACATTCTGTAAAGTTAAGAGGTCAAATGATATGACAGATCTACACACACACGCATGCACGTACAAGCACGCACAAACACCGCATATTAGACACACACATGACAACAGGCTTTTAGCTAGGGGGCGTCTGGGCGTCTTTTCGACGCCCTATTTTGAAAATAACAAAAATTTGGACGCCCTACTTTTTTAGTAGGACTCCCTAAAGACGTCCTATTTTTTCCACTTTGTCCGCGTTAACCATGCTGATGTTCAAAATTCGCCGAGTCCGAGCTTTCCCACGATGGACGATTTTTATTTACATCGCCATTTTGGAAGTTTTAGAAGATAAAATATAAAATACACCTAACCGGCTCCATCCTCCTGCTCGTCCCATCCTTCCCCCTCCCCTCGCGCTTCTTCGAGTCTGTCCCTCGAGTCGCTTAACGTCGCAATGATTCTTCATTAAAAGTTTTGAAGCTATGTTGGGCAGAAAAACCATGTGGAAACGTCATACTAATGTAAGCTACAGAATGTTATGGTTTGGTCATTTTAAGCAACAGCCTCGCGAGGGGTTTGCGCGCAAAAAAGATACATAAGTTCATTTAAAGCCCATAGGCCTATGTCATCATCCAGAAGACAGCGGAGGTAAGTTTGATTCACAGACCTAGAAAGAACTATGTAGTGCTACGCAATCTGAGTAGCTATCCGATGCGAGTCCTTCTGTGTAGCGCGTGCGCTTTGTGGTCGTTACCTTGACACAACCCAATGCATAGCACTAACTGCAAACTCGTCAGAGAAAAAAAGGTGACGGTGTCCAGTTCTCTGGCTCTACACAATTCACGTGAATGGCCCAATTGACAATGAACAATGTGACAGTAGCCAAAAAGTGGCAAGTTTGCAGGTATGAAACGTGAGTCCAGCTGGTCCCCGACGTAAAATAATATAAAAGAATAATAAATAGTAAAAGAATTAGTTGGTTTTTTTTTTGCACATACTAATGTTGACATGATGTCCTGCTACAGCAAATACAAAGCATTAATATTTACACAGCTGATGCCCCCTTGCCCTGACTGCTTCATGTTTTAACAAAGGCAAAAACACTTGGTTGTATTGGTCAAAATTTGCTCCTCAAATTGCAGGAAATTGTGTTTGAGAGCATTAGAAGTGTAAAAATTTTGGGGGGGAGAAAACCCTAAGATCGCCCTAAAACACTTGTGCCTGCGGGTCGAGGCGCCGCGGGGCACCCGCGACATGACCCGCCTGCATGACATCCTACAGCATCTTAGACTCACACACACACACACAACATCGTAAATATAGGCTTGGCTTCTCATTAGGGACATGATGACATGACCGTCACCACAACTCAGCCTCTCAACGCGCATGCCCTTGAACGTGGCACACCTACAGTGTTATTGTCTGCTATATCTGAAGCAGAAATTGATTAAGCAATATTGCTGTGCCTTCTAAGCATTTGTTTCTAGCTGATATTTTACTGTAATGTCAAGGCTAGATGGCTGAAGTGTGATGTGTGGAGGCATTTCTCCCCTCTGTTCTGGTTTTGGGGGAGGATGTGGGTGTCGTGACCAAAACTCTGGATTTTTTTATTTTTATTTTGCTTTGTTATTTTTGTGCTAATATACGTCATGTGCCCCATGGCATACCTCACCTCAGGTTGCCAGTTCAGATATTTAATGCTGTCCAACTGACGGCACAAGATATCTGTCCAGCTTCAACAGCTTGGCATGTTGGCTGCACTACCACATGTATCCACTAGAGGTCCTAGGGAGATCAGAAATTAAGAGTGCTTCACTGCACTCATTGATGTTGGTTTGCTTTTTTTGCATAGAAAACCTTTGGCCTGGTCTGGTATCACTAAAGCACAATTTATTTTTAAAAACCGGAGTGCTGGATCAACAGCCATTGGGATTTTTATATTCTCAAGTTAACGGAAAGGTTTTTTTTATATAAAGGAGAGCGGGGTAATGTACACTCTCGTTTCGTTAAATGGTCTGTGGTGTGAATGAAAACACCAGCTACTTGTATGCATTGTAATACTCTGAATCAACTATGCAATAACCTGTGAATACAAGGCTACATAAAATGAACATCTATTCTCTTCTTCCTATTGTGATGGGTACACAGGATGCTATTAATCCAATGCAGGTGTAGTTTGGGCTGGATGCTCTGCGAACTGCAGCAGTTGATTGTAATCAGATTAGAAGTATTTCATGACCTGTGGTCTGGAATCACTGCTTGTACGTGCGTCACAGATATTACAGCAGACCACGTTTGTGATGAATCAATGCCAGTCATTGGCACATTTCAGTGAAAGCGTCTGTGTCTGTGTCTGTATCTGTGTCTGTTGTGCTTCTTCTTTGACATTTGATTGCCCCACCCCCCACCCCAAAAAACTCAAGACTGCAAGTAATAATATTATGTGGCATTTAAGGGCAAAAACAGTCACTCCATTTCATATAAGACCATAAGCTTTCAAAATTAATTTTGATGTGGGCGCATGGTGATTGTTAAAGAACGCATGGACAAACAGTTTCCTGTGAATAATTGCAGACACATATGCTTGCATGCAAGGCCAAATACCCATCAGGAAATGAAAAGGCTTTGTAGTAGTTTTCTCAGATTGAATTATTGTGTAATCTTCAAATGCGCTGGCCAAATAATCTCTTTTGTTGACTAAAACAGTGGATAATCTAGACAACTCGGTAGCAAGTGACCCACTTCCTCTTGGAAGGACATGGATGAGATGGGCGACCTTCCACCATGCATTTTATCATGCTTCCCATGTGAAAAGCCTTTACAAGTGCTGTAAAATACAATATACCGTATATGAAATGCTTTTACTTTTTAGTATGGGCCATGTAACTAAGCACTCAAACACAAGTCATGTACATGTAGGCCTACATGTCAGTAGGCTATATGGTATTTGGGTCATTTCACGTGAAATCAGACACTTTGGGACCCAACCGACTCCGATTTGAATCATGCTTGCTGTGCCTGTTTAGTAGCAAGGTAGCACCCCAGAACTGCATTTGTGTGAATCTGACACCAATATTAAGGGAGAAACAGACTAGCAAAGGTTTACATATGAGGGTAGGACACTATACATTCAGCCTTGATTATATCAGTCAGTGTAAGTCACAAAAATATGTCTGAGGTGTTCTTTGAAAGCTCTTTTCTGGCTCTACAAATTACAGACGCAGAATGGAATACAACAACCTTCAGAATATGAATTGTGATACATTGAAAAGTTAAAAAATGAATATAAAAAACTCATATTTTAAAATGGCCCGTTTCTTGTCTAAACATAGCCTGTAAGGTCATAAACAACACATGCTAGCCACTAGTTGCCATTATATACAGCTACAACATACCCTTTTGATGCTTGAACATTTAGAAAATTCCTTTACTGAGCTTATTCTTTCAACCCTGCCTTCTCTGAATGCTGAAAATGGTCTAGCTTCCGCTGTGTCCATTGACAATGGGCAGAAGCTGTGTAGTTTTTGAGTACCTGGAATAGGGACCGAAAAGGGTGCAGGGCCCACCGGGAAAATGCCCGTTATGCCAGATGGCCAGTCCTGTCCCTGACACTACTCTATTACTACTTCATTACAACTCATTTCAACCTTTATGTCCCACTACCTCAGAAATGAAAAAAGAACCGAACACTCAATTTTCAGGTGTTGTTTATGACCTTACAGGCTATGTTTAGACTAGAAACCGGCCATTTTAAAATATGAGTTTTTTTATATTCAATGTTTAACTTTTCAATTTATCATAATTCATATTCTGAAGGTTGTTGTATTCCATGCTGTGTCTGTAATTTGTAGAGCCAGACATCTTTTTGTGACTTGCACTGACTGATATAATCAAGGCTGAATGTATAGTGTCCTACCATCATATGTAAACCTTTGCTAGTCTGTTTCTCCCTTAATATAGGTGTCAGATTCACACAAATGCTGTTCTGGGGAGCTACCTTGCTACTAAACAGGCACAGCAAGTATATTTTGAAATCTGTGTTGGTCGGGTCCCAAAGTGTCTGATTTCACGTGAAATGACCCATTTGTATGTCTGCCAGTTTGGATATGTTGAATGTGCCGCTTTTATAGTATGTGCAATATAAGAATTGTATAGTCCATTTATGAATCATTTTTACAAGCTATATCTTTCCCCTATGGAAAGGACAAGGAAGATACGGGTGGCACTCCATCATGCATGCATTTGATGCATAACTGGCTCCATGTATCAACATTTGCATGCCATCTCACAAAAAGCAAGAATAAGTTCTTTCCAGTGTGATTGGGTTGGCTGATGTCAAGCAAAGTGTGTGTCAACATGCGAGCCGGAACACATTCCCAAAGGGCCGTTGGGGAAGCACTGAAAGGCTCAATACAGAAAGAAGGCACCGCTGTGCTGGGAGTTCCGGAAAACTATTCAAAACAGACTCCCGCCCCCCCTCTGTCTCCCCCCTCTCTCTTTTTCTTTCTTTCGATCATCCACTCACCACTTTCTTCCCTCTTTTCTTCTCCTGACATGTTGGCAGTGCATCTATTCAAGAGGAAGGGGAAAAAGGGGAATGAAAAAAAATGTTGGCTAAAATGTTTACTGTTTTCATGGACAGGGTGCCTGCCTGTCTGTCTGCCTGTTTGGCTGTCTGTCTGCCTTCTTGCTTGTCTGTCTGTGTAACTGAAATTCTAAGAGGTTAAAATGGATGTTAGATGTGGTCCTGTCTCTAAAACTCTTCAGCCAAAGTCAGACTCTGGAGGACTTGTGTGGAGAAGATGTGTAGAGGAGATGCATCTACAGTAGGGTGTATCAAACGCCCCAACTTTGCTCTGCTTTTGCAGGATTGTTCCTTTGTACTAACTAAACTTATACTTGTAAAATCGTAGCACATTGGATCAGTGTTGAAGGGTTTCACATTAGGTTTGAAAATTATAATGTCAGTGAAAGGACGATCTTAGCGAAACCAGTGAAAATTGTGTTTTCTGTGAAGAAGAAGAATTGGTAACTATTTTGATCCAAACTAGGAGATTTAGAAGAATGCTCCAGTTGCCTTTTTACTTCCCCGGATTTGAAACCCATCATGCATGATCTTTTTTGCAGTCTTCCTTGTAGGGTTTTAACCCCCATGCGCTACTCTTTTAGCCATGTTCAAACACCCATATGCAGGTTTTTGGTTTTGCTGAAAATGCCCATTCACTGCAATTCAAATTTCAAGCCTATTGTGCCACCCTGTAAAATTTACTAGAAATTTCCAAGGACGTTATGGTAGTGCAAAGGAACAATACTGCAAGAGAAGAGTGTGATTTTGCAATGTTTTAATTTTCAAGGGGCATTTGATGCACCCTAGCCTCCATTTCACTTGGCATTCTCTTTGTCTTCCTTTGCTTCTCTCTCTCTCTCTCTCTCTCTGTGTGTGTGTGTGTGTGTGTGTGTGTGTGTGTGTGTGTGTGTGTGTGTGTGTGTGTGTGTGTGTGTGTGTGTGTGTGTGTGTGTGTGTGTGTGTGGGGGGGTGTGTGGGGGTGTGTGTGTGTGTGTGTGTGTGTGGGGGTGGGTGGGCCGGTGTGTGTGTCTCCCTCTCTCTCTCCTACTCAGTAATACCATACAGAAAACAATTATATTTAGCTGTTTTCTTTATATTTAACATCATACTGTTGGGAAAAGGTTGAGAAAAACTAGTGTAAACCGAAGACAGAGAAAAACAGATTGCTCAGATTTTTTAGAAGTGGACCTCTGTCTAAAACTTGTTGTTGCTTCCAAAGCTGTGTGTACATCAGAAACGACCTACACGACCCGAGTAGCCGAGGTCACTGAAGAAGTTTCGCCATGAATTCGCTTTAATTTGCTCTGGGCATGAGGCATTGACATGTTTGATTTAGCTAATCACATAAAGGCTCTGGTTTGTCAGCCTGGGATATTCGGAGATATGAACGTTCCAATTGGTTTTCGCCGAACCGCACAATAGCTCTGGTCACTCGGTTAGCTTTGCCTACCCTCCATAGAGAAATAATGTCTTCCGTCGCTCAGATAGAGTAGGTCTCTCTTGGTGTGCACAAAGCTTAAGAATGCCGCACTTCCAAATGTCCACAGACTTATACAAACCCCAACTCCGATGAAGTTGGAACGTTTGGTAAACAGTGAATAAAATCAAAATGCTATCATTTTCAAAACATTCAATCTATTCATTAGATGGAGAATAGTGAAAAGACAACATATTAAGTGTTAAAACCGAGAAAAAATATTGTTTTGGGGGACATATGTACTCATTTCTAATTTGATAAATCCAACACGTCTCAAAAGAGTTGGGACGGGGACAATAAATGGCAGCAAATGTCGAGGAAGACTAAAAACAAAACAAAAGACAACACTTAACAGTTAAATACATTAACCGATGAGATGATTTTATATAAAAAAAATTGTTAATTCCTATCTTGGACATGATTTCACCAGCTTAAATGGTGGGTGTATTCCTTGTCATGTTTTGCAATGTTTTCCTTTCTGTAGTGCTTACAGTGTGACAGGTCTTGACCAAAAACCCACCGTTTTATCACCTGCTGGTCCTTATGATGGAGCCAAACTGTTAAAACATAGTAGAGAATGCAATTTGACCTTACTATGTGGCAGTAATCGAATATCTCCCTTCAAAATATAATGCATGAGTGGCTTTTCATGCTGTTTAAAAACCATTTATACCATTCAGCACTGTATTTAACTCTACAGATGAGTGAGAACATCTTAACCAATGCACTACTGCACCCGCATGCCATCATGGAGGCTGACTTTTGAAGCTAGCACTAACACAAGTTGGATGGTCCATTTTCACTGTAGCACAGGATGTGCAATGCTCTATTATTGTCAAAAAGAATGGACTTCTACAACTTCTGCTGACAAAGGACAGTTTCCCATGTCTTCTGGGTCTATTTCAAGTGAGCTCAGGTGCTTAGGAGAATGTTACACCCCTGTATCATTTTCATGCATTAAGCATTCTTAATATGGTCAATTTTCAATAGCTCTTATTCCTGGAGTGCTAGAGTGAGACTACAGCCAATATATATTTCATGATGTTATGTACCTATACAATGATTTTATTAAGAAAAATATGTCATATACACTCAATCGTGGTAAATCAAAGGGAATTTAAAAATGTATGTAATAACTATGGTAATTATTCCCTTTGCATCTTTAATTCTGAGTGACTCAGCCTCTCTGTGATGATCTTATACCTGGACACCTATATTGTCCGTCAGTACAATTCATTTTGAAATGTTCTTCTTTGTTGTTTTATCTTATTTGGATGTTTACTAAATTTCACTGATCCCCGTCCCAACTCTTTTGAGACGTGTTGGATTTATCAAATTAGAAATGAGTACATATGTCCCCCAAAACAATATTTTTTCTCGGTTGTAACACTTAATATGTTGTCTTTTCACTATTCTCCATCTAATGAATAGATTGAATGTTTTGAAAATGATAGCATTTTGATTTTATTCACTGTTTACCAAACGTCCCAACTTCATCGGAGTTGGGGTTTGTATATACTATCCATCATCCAGGATTCAAATTTAGACTCATTGAAAGCATTGAGAATCTTTGAAGGGAGGCTAATTCTAACTGGGCACAGCATTCACAGAACCAAACTATTTTATTGAGCAAGCACTCCCACAGTTGTTGGAGTTTTAAGATGTTACAATTTTAATGATTTAATGGGTGAACTGAGTGCCGCTGGGATTTTAAAGATGCAAACTCATCTGTCCCATTTTGGGAGTGGAGGACACACAGCTCTTACAAACAACATCATGTGACACCAGGCAGCTTCTATCCATGGCACGCTTAAGCCATTGATCTGTAATGATCTGTATTGACAGATCAGACCTAAAATAAACATATTAGGTCACTGGGGGAGTATTTCAACAAACTATTGGCATCCTACATTGATCATTGCAGAATTGTTTTTATTTATTTTCATGGAAGACTCTGATTTTTGTCACTCCTCAGATAATTACTGTTTCTGGTTATATTAATAGACTTTACACAGTGGTGGAAAATTCTTTGCCTTACTTTGCAATTGTTTTTAAGTCTCCTGGTTTAATTTACATTAAAGGGAGTTAAGCATGAACCTCATGCAGAAAGAAACCTTCAACCAATCAGCGCTGGAATTTTGGACTGTTATTCTAGCTAATCAGAAATCTGAATCGGTCCAGAAAAATCTTATCTGATCATCTGTAAGGGCCGCACACTGATCTAAAGGGTGCAGGCCTGAGGAGAGAGTGTGTGTGCGTGTGTGTGTGTGCATGCATGCGTGCGTGTGCTTGTGCTCTGATGCGTGTGTGCGTGTGTGTATGAGTGTGTGTGTGCATGCCGTGTGTGTGTTGATGTATTTCTCAGTTTCACAGCTAGTGTCTCCTAGTTTTTCTGTGGACAGTACTCCTTCATGAGGTATTAAGTTGTTTTTGGCAGTTGTCCAGCTGGTATCACTGAAACTGAGCCACCCCCACCACCCCATGCCTATAATGTGATCCGTTTGACAGGGCTTCAATCTAGTGGAACTAATTAGTTGTGTCACGGGATTGATATTGGGGCAGGGGGACTTGTCATCAGCTTTCCATTAGAGCGGCATGCTTGTACTTGAGGTCACGCCCACTGCCTTCTGTAATGATGATGATGATTATGACGATGGTGGTGGTGATGGTGGTGTTGCAGTGTTAATGGTGATGATCGGAGAGGAGTGTGTCTGCCTGTTCATCAGATACCATATGTGCCCCCGGGCTTAGTTCAACACACACACACACACACACACACACACACACACACACACACACACACACACACACACACACACACACACACACACACACACACACACACACACACACACACACATATATTTAGCCGTTGTTTGTGTGTGCTGCTATGCTATGTGTTGTTTTAGTTGATTAGTTCACAAATACTCAATTTTCCGTAACCCTGCGGGATCCAAGTTGCTGATGGGGGATTGGCCCAGAAAGTTCTAGCAATAGAATTCCGACCGCATCTCTTCCCTTCCACAGACGGGGATAGGATTTTTCGTTTTCCACCACTTCTTCCCATGGGACATGAGCAAGGAGTGACTTAAGAAGGGTTTTTGTCATGTAGAGTTGTTAATTAGGACATCGATGAAGTGAGGTGTGGTGAGTCAGGCCTCATGGTTGGAAACGAGGGCAGATTTTCATTTTTATTTTTTTATTCGTGTGTTGGGGGGATGGGGTTGGGGCGGGGATGTCTCGGTTTTAAGCGCTTGCACATGTGTGAACCAGTGGTTCCATAAAAAACCTTTTAGCCAGCTTATTTTTTAATCAGGGCTGACTCGTGAGTTTTTAACAAAATAAATGTTTGTGATTTCATTCTCTGTGGCACTAGCCACATTAGTACACAGCAGAAGCCACATTTTAATTCAATACTCAGAGAGTCAGACCAACAATGAGAGTGTTGAATTCTAGTCTGGGTGTTGAATCAACACTGTGAAATGTACTACGTACTGTAGGTCGTAGCAGTCTTTAAAAGCCTCTCCTTGCTCCTTACTGCCCATGCGCCCATACCTGCAAATGACTAACGGCAAATGAGGGAGCCCTTAAATCTGAATGAAGATGTGAGTTCAGCCCCTCTTGTGCAAAGAGGATATATTGCCATCTCAAATTACGGTGAAGTTTTTCCTTGTGGGATGTGAGCCAGTGCTCGTACCGTCCGTCCTTACATACGTACTACAAATAGGGTGGGAATAATAATAAGGGTAGTGGCGAGACATCAAAATATTCTGAATGAAAGAGTGAGAGAGAGAGGAAAAACAATTTCATCCATTCATCATGCAAGGCTGGATAGTTCTACCAGGTTCAACACTTCATGTACAGTGCAGGCGGTAATTGGAGGCAAAAACTGTTGCTGTTAGAGGAATTGCATCACCTGAAAGACATAATAGTTTTTCCTTTTCTTTTCAGCACTTGTTTTGTAGTACACCCTCATAAAAATCGACCATGGTTCTACTATGAGAACTCAACCATGGTTTTTAGTGACTCATAGTTGTCACGGTTTTTTGAGCACGGTTCGTGAAGGTTTTACCATTGATTGACTATTGTTCAACCATGATTTAACCATGGTTAACTATGATTTAACCATGGTCTAACTATGGATGTAACATGGTTCAACTATGCCCTTGTAAAAATTGACCGTGGTTTTACTATGAAAACTAACCATGGTTAATAGTTATTCATTACATTACAGTGAGCTGCCACTTTTTTATCCGAAGCGACTTACAGAGATATTGGTTACAGTCCCTGAATCAATGTGGGGTTAGGTGCCTTGCTCAAGGGCACTTACTGTAAGCCCTGGATGGAGGTATACAGAATGGTAAGGGCAGGATTCGAACCTGCAATCCTGTGATGTAGAGTCCAACTCCCTATCCATTACACCACGGTTACTCACATGTAGTTATTCAGGGGTTTCATATTTTCTTGGGTAACCACGAAAACCATGGTTCGTGACTATGTTTAACCATGCACCCCTTCCCCCCCATCATGTTTTTTTAAATCATGGTTTTAAAAAAAATGGCTTTTGGGGGGGGGCATGGTTTAAAAAAAAACACGTTTTGGGATTGAGCCATGGTTTATGGCAAAGAGTGTACTTGGGTTAGGTTAAATTAAACCATAGTTACGAACCATGATTGTCATGGTTATACTAAAAACCATGAATAACTGTAATCCATGTTAAATCTATGGTAAAACCATGGTTAGTTTTCATTGTAGAACCATGCTTAATCTTTGTAAGGGCTACTACTATGACAGCTACTGTACTCCTGTGGATAAACCCCCGAACTATGGTTTGTTGATGGGACTTTAGAATACCATAAAATGTTACTACCATGTTACTATCATGTTACTACATAAATATCACAGTAATACCATAGTAAGCCATAGTACAATTATGGTAGGTTAAAGGGATATGCCACTATTTTGGGGCTTAATACAGTTCAAATCGTTGGCCAGGTTTTATATAGGTGGTAAAGTGTCTTATTTTTCATGTAAGCCGTTGTCTTGCTTTAAGACAAGTTAAAAGAGGGAGCATGTCGCTAAGCTAGTGAAAGTCAGTGGATCCGTGTAGCATGTAGCAATGCTACATGGATGCATTGACTTTCACTAGCTTAGCGACATACTCCCTCTTTTAACTTGTCTTAAAGCAAGACAACGCTTCACATGAAAAATAAGACACTTTACCACCTTTATAAACGCCAGCCAACGATTTTAACTGTATTAAGCCCCAAAATAGTGGCATACCCCTTTAAGAGTACTTAGAGTAATCATGACATACCATGGCAGAACCATGGTAAATATACCACAATAAACCATGGTCCATTTTCGTAAAGGACAGCCTAAAGTTGAAGTAACTTTATCCCAGTCAACGATAAAACCATTAGCGTAGTTAATCATTAGTGTCGCATTTTACAGCCCTCTGAAACAAAAAATGCATTTAAAATGGATTTAAAACTTTTATGTCTGCCAGGGGCTTTGTAGGTCAGTCATTGCTTGAGTATAGGGGTGTCTCTGTAATGTGCAGATATCAATCTTACGAGATTCTCTTTGAAATGCTGGGGCAAGCCAGCCCTAATGAACCTGCAGTGAGGAAGAGAGAACAGAAGAGCAGAGCCGAGGCTTCAGAACCAGCAGGCATATGCATTTCAACTCAACCCAGCTCAGAGAAGTTGCATAATTGTACATACACAATTGTGTGTGTATATACTGTGTGTATGAGTGTGTGTGTGGGAACACGTGTGCATGCATAGTGAGGTTCATACAAAGTTCATTTGAGCTTACGTTGCATTGATCTGTATTACTGATGGGATTTCTATTAAAAGTTTTTTGATGATTGCATTGTCATTTGTAATACTGTCTGATCAATGAGGAATTTTCCATGTGCAAAGATGCATGTGCTCAATGCAAAGATGTATGTGGTTTAATTTCATTCATGATAATGCTATCAAATCAGAGAGTATGCTATCAGGGGATAGGTTGCTTACTGTAACTATGAACGGATGAGTATTGATTGTTAATACCCCAAAACCCCTAAACTAATACTGTGTAGTAAATAAATGCAGTTTTTCTTGAACAACATTTTTATGATGATATTATTACATTATAGTACATATTTTAGGAGACCATGTCCAGGTGGGAGGTAGGCTACTATTAAGAGCTGGGGGAAAACCATGGTTTGATGGTTTTCTGCCAAACTTGCGCCATCGCTGTATTGCATCAGTTGTGGTCAGTGTAGACCAGTTCTTCAGGACTATCTCCCAATAAGCCAAGCTGGCTCTGCCACACATATCCTTTGCTGCATACTACATATTCCCAGCAAATGAAGAAAACCATATGCTCTCAGCACGAGCAAATGCTGACCATCAATAGTTTATTTCTAAATTGGTAAACCGTATTTATGCAGACCCTGTTTATTTATGTATGTTTTTCCCATACCAGCACTAATGATAGTGCATGATAAAGTGGATCGGCATGCATCTCGACCCCAGCTGTTTCCCTTTTGTGTGCTGTGTGCAGTGCTATGCAGCCAGACTCTCATATGTTTGGTTTTGTACGATGATGGATATGAATCGGGTAGGTAAGCAAACTGACCACCTAAAGACCAAACTGGGACTGGCGGAAGGGAATAAAAATGGCAGCCCTCCAAGAGCAGATCATCAAGTGTTTTCCCAAAAGAGTTGCAACATTTTTCTTCTATTTCTTTTCCCTCCCGTCTGAAACGTGTAGATAATGGCATCCTGATGTGTGGCGTAAATATCAGAAAACCGCATATTGACTTGATTTCCTTCACCTTGAAAACTTCTTATGTAGGACGTCTGTGTGTTCTAAAGACATTTCCTGGCTCCATGCTATTGTGTTTTTTAATGTCAGCGGATACTGAAAATACTTGTGGATAGTATATTTTAATCGTGGGCTGATGGATTATGGCATCATGTTGGGGTGGGACGGCTGTATGATTCTCCACGGTAATTATATGACTGTTAGAAAGAGCTGAGGTGTATTGTTCCATATGTGAAATTCCACCAAGAGTTACTCGTCCACACTGTGGTGATGTTCTGGAAGTTGTCAAATGTGTATAAATATTTTGCATTTGGTGTGCACTCATGCTCCTTGACACCATTTAATTTGTGAATGAAGTTCGCTGTTGTTCTGCTACTGCTATGTAGTGTCTTTGCTGTGTATTCTGTTCTTTTTTGTTGCTTTGTTTCTGAGGAAAAGGGAAGTTAAGAAAGGAGGGGGGGGTGCATTTTTGGCATTCATTCTGGGATAAAATCACAGTTTGTCCACATTTCCTTGAAATTGTCATCCAGCTCAGACATGAAATGCTGAATGCCTTTTATGGGGGACTGCATTGGTGAGATTGCAACAGTTCCAACTTTGTCTCAGAAATGTAATTGTCCTATGAGCTGTCTTTCCTTTAGACAACTCACATAAACTGCAAAAGATTACAAGGTTTTTTTTATTAATTCTAAGAAATAGTATTTTCACTGACAAGTCTGTCATTCAAACCAATTTTGCACCCTTGTGACTCAGTGTAATTGATGGGGGAGTGAGAGGGTGATCATGTCATTTTGAGAAGAAGTGATGTCATGTTGTTACCTTAAGGTCATTAAGCACCATGGCAACTTGAACTATACTATATGTACTGACACGTGTGTGGATCTGTTGGATATGTGATCATTTAACAGTCACATTCAAGCCTAAGTGGGATTTTGTGTGGTTTGGGTATGAAAGCATGGAAGTGCGAGCCAAAGTGGGGTGCTGTATTGGACTTTTCCCTCTCACTCCTCTCTTGTGACAAAGGATGGAGTGTGTTTTCCCCTTCAAAACACTCGCTGGCATAAGGAAATGGAAAGCCAGTCGAGTCTTGAGAGTTGGCACTGGGTTGATTTTGAGCACTGCTTTCGATTTGGGGGTGTAGGAGTGGGGGTGTTGGGGGTGTCTGTGGAGTATGTGGTTGTGGTGATAGTGGTCAAAGGAGCAAGCAGGCGAGTGAATAGAGGGGGTGAGTCAGGGTTGGCTTTGGGGATCAGGTTGGGTGGTGGTGGGGTAACTTTTGGCTGATCATTCAGAACATGTTTTTACGAAAAAGCCACAGGAAAGTCTGGCGTCTGTGCAGGGGTCCCTGTTACAAGATTCTCCGGGAAAAAGTAAAAAAGAACCTTAAAATGATCCCAGGATGGTAGAGGGTTCTCTCTGCTCCACATGGGTGGAGATAGTCTCCATCACATCTCCCCTCTCAGTTGGTCAGCTGATGAAAACTGTTTCTACACACACACACACACACACACACACACACACACACACACACACACACACACACACACACACACAGTGTGAGTGTGTGCGTGTGTGTGTGTGTCTGCATCCCACTGCTGATCTACTCTAGCAGAATCTTACTCCAGGGGATCAGACCTCAGGCTCTGTAAAATATCTGATGATGACATCCGTGTTTTAATACCGCCATATAAATGAATGAAATAGAACTGAACTGAGGGTGAACTAGGGGAAAGCTTGGTGCACAGGACGCGAGTTTGGTGGCTAGACTTGCCCTTACGAAAATGAACCATGGTTTATTATGGTATTACTATGATTATCATGGTTCTGCCTATGTCATGATTACTCTAAGCACTCTGAACCTACCATAATTGTACTATGGTTTACTATGGTATTACTGTGATTCTACCATGGTATGTCGTGATTACTCTACCCTTACGGAAATCGACCATGGTTGTAATGCAGTAACTATGGTTTTACCACTACATTTCATGGTGATTCTAAGTACTGTCAACCAACCATAGTTGTAGTAAAGTAGCTGTCCAAGTAGTAGCCCTTACAAAGATTAACCATTATGAACCACTTTGTACCACATTGAACCACATTAGAGACAGGTCATCAGCTGGGAAAATTAGGCCTTTCGTCCTACCACACTTTTCTCTGTGGATTACTGACCAGAAGGCCTATTGGAAGAAACCTGCAATCCTGTGATGTAAAGTCCAACTCCCTATCCATTACACCACGCTACTCACATGTAGTTATTAAGGGGTTTCATGTTTTCTTGGGTAACCACGAAAACCATGGTTCGTAACTATGGTTTAACCATGCACCCCTTCCCCCAACCATGTTTTTTTAAAACCATGTTTTTTTTGTTTGTTTTTTTTTAAGTGCTTTTGGGGTGGGCGACCATGGTTTAGCAAAAACATGATTTGAGGGGAACCATGGTTTATGGCAAAGAGTATCCTAGGGTTATACCATAAGTTAAACCATAGTCATAAACCATGGTTGTCAGGGTTACACTAAAAACCATGATTAACTATAATCCATGGTACATCTATGGTAAAACCATGATTAGTTTTCATAGTAGAACCCTGGTTAATCTTTGTAAGGGCTACTACTAGGACAGCTACTGTGCTACAACTATGGTTCGTTGATAGTACATAGAATCACCATGAAATGTAGTGGTAAAACCATGGTTACTGCATTACAACCATGGCCGATTTCCGTAAGGGTAGTGTAATCACAACATACCATGGTAGAACCATGTTAATACATAAAAATCACATTAGTACCATAGTAAGCCATAGTACAATCATGGTAGGTTCAGAGTACTTAGAGTAACCATGACATAGCATGGCAGAACCACGATAATCATAGTAATACCATAATAAACCATGGTCCATTTTCGTAGGGTAAGTACAAAGTCGAGCTAAAGGTGTGTAAAAGGTTGCTAGGCTCTGCGAGGAGCCTTGCTAGTTGGGAGGTTTATCGGCCAGCTCAGCCCAGCCCAGCCCAGCCTGTTGTGCGTGCAGTGAGGGGAAGCATGTGTGCCGCCTGGATTCCTGTCATCGCTAGCGGCCCTGACATAACACGGCACAGAAATATGAGCCGTAACAGGGTCAGGAAATGCGAAGCCCCTGGCCCACTGCAGGAGCCACAACGGGGTACAGCCGGGGGACATATTACCCCCCATCCCATCACATTTCCCGCACCCCAAAAACCTCTAACCTCCAGAACCTCAACCGATGCAGAAGTCTGAATAAGGGTTGAAGGGGAGTTTTGTGAGTTGGGCGGGGTGAGAGAGCGAGAGAGAGAGAGGGGGGGAAGCAAATGCAATAGGAGTTGGTGGGAGAAATATGAACCAGTCGGAGAGCGCAAGGCATGAAATTGCTGCAAGAATATATGGGGTGTGCTCTCTCCAGGCTCACAAGCCCAGCAGAGAATACCAGGGAGGACTACTGAGCTTCCACTTCCACTGCTACAGTGTGGAAAACATTCAGCGGCCGGACAGACCGACACAAGGGGTGGGAGGTTGGGTGAGAGTGGGTAGAGACATGAGTATGTGGGCTCGGAGGTGGCGGAGGGTGGGATGTGGAGGGTTTGCAAAGCAACTGCCAATGCCTTAGAGAGCAAACTCGATCTGGAGAACTTTTTTCCACAGAGCAATGGAAAAGAGGAGGAGGTGGTAGCTAATTGGGGGGTTTGAAATTGCTGCATGAGGACAAGTGAGTTGAACTGGAGAGTGGAGATGGAGTGGTCCTGCAGCTGATGCTTTGGACAGCTATGGGAAAACAGAAAATATGGTCTCGCTCCACTGGGTCTTCGTTGCGCCCAACTTCAAATTAGATTTTAGGACACATTATCCACAGACACACCCGATGGATGGTAACTGTAGTTTAATTGAATTAAATGAACAAGGTCAACAGACCTATGTTGCGTGCAAATCTTCCAAAAAGCAAACTGGTTTATGACGGACTGACTGGCCGCCACAGTGTCAAGTCCCATTTTACGAAACTGCTTCCTTCACTCAAAACATCCAGTCATGCATTCCTTGATGTAATGGTGGCCCCATGTGCTTTTATCGAGAGCCTTTAACTGTTAACAGGACCCGGGCAGCATGGGGGTGAAATCAGTTCAGTTGGCAAACCACCTTCCGTGACTCAGGTCATCCACTCCAAAAAGAATCATCTTTCGCGCTCCTGTCCCTCATAATCCAGTGCATGACATCGTTGTAGAACTCATTTTGACTGGTTACTCGGGTACGTTGGTCCCTTCGACACTTAAAAAGTTAAATAATATATGTGTACATCTGAGCTCCTCCAGGGAACTTCCGGTTTACTCCACTGTGATGCATGCCATTGGGCCTTGGCCAGAAGGTCCTCTGACCCCCAGCACATGGGTTCCGCTTCCCTGAAGTTCAGGGGGGTCCCATTACAAAGGCGTACGTAATTCAAAAAGTGCATGTCTGCACTGCCTTCACTTTCGACCCAAGACTTGGAAAACAAACGTGATAGAAATTGACATTGAATTGACAAGTTTTCATTGTCGTGGAGAGGTATCTGCTATGTGTCCCACCCCACCCGCCATTTTCAAGGTCTCTTTCGCTAAAATTGTGCAGGGTAACGGCAATAATTGTAGCTTGTGGGAAAAGAAGGAAAGAAATACTAGATGCCTTTCATGGCTGTGGCTTTTGTGATTGCCTCCGCTCCTGTTTCTTTTCTCTGCTAACCTAGTTATCCGCTTTCACTTTGAATAGACGACAGTAGAGATGCTCGTTTGCTATTTATATGTAGCCAATTAGGGCTGCTTTGTTGGTCCAACATTACATCAAGTACAGACAGAAGTGTTACAAGATGTTTTTCACAAGTAGTACTGACTTAGATGTGCTGTCAGGCTACAGTATGTTGGGGTTGTAGTCGCAGGATGGGAGGAGCTGGTGCATGAATGTGGTGGTGGTGGGTTCCATTATTATTGCACTCTAACCTTCGACCTTCTCCTCATTGGAAAAACATCACTTTCGGGTTGCTCACTCAACCAGAAAGAAGTTGAGAAAAAAAATCATCCCTCCCGTGATAAATGAACAGCCAGAGACGAGGGTAGATTTGTCAAATTAGCGTAATAGTGTTCAGCCAAGGATGTGTAGCCCTACTCCCCAGTCCCCATGCAAAAGGACTTGACTTGAAATGTGCAAGGACCTGACTGCACACAAGCCACACAAACACATAAACGCACACACGGATACAAACGAGCACACACAGACACACAGACACACAGACACACAGACACACAGACACACAGACACACACACACACACACACACAGAAAAAGACAATGTTGTTGATGGAGGGGTGTGTGTGTGTGTGTGTGTACATGGATGTGGATGTGGATGTGGATGTGTGTGTATGAGTGCAAGAGCATGTGTGCGTGCACTGCTTGGAAGGGCTCCATTGATTATGTCCCTGCGTCACTCACAAGCAGATTCAGGTCAGCAGCAGCCAGTCACACAACTTCCCCCATGCAGCCTAGCAGCCCAGAGAGTTGAAACATTTCCAAATGCCTCTCAGCCTTGTTTCGTAGACAGCCGACAAATTTGTGCATGTTTATTGTCGGGTCTAAAAAGCAGTTTCACTAAGCTACTAAATCTATGCAGACAATCTCTATCTCTCTCCCCCTTTTACTCGTGTCCTTTTCATTCCAAAAACATATTGCCTCAAAATTATTGCGCCGGGTAAATAATTAATAATTCCGCGTTTTTTAATGGAGGGCGAAGAACACCCCACCCCAACACACACACACACACACACACACACACACACACACACACACACACACACACACACACACACACACACACACACACACACACACACACACACACACACACACACACGCACACGCACACGCACACGCACACGCACACACACACAGCCCTCCCCTCTTTCTCCTCCACCACAAGCTGATAGGTTGTAGTCACAATCTGACTGGGCTGTGAGGCGTGGAGTAACTGCACAGATTAACTCCAGCCTTCCAGACGGCAAGTTTTCCAAAAAGAGGGTAGCACAGCAGAGAGAGCGAGAGAGAGATAGAGAGACAGAGACAGAGAGAAGGAGGGAGACCCCCTCAGAGATAGACGAAAAGAAACAGAGAGAGAGTGAGAGAGAAACGTAAACAAGTCAAAAGAGAGAAAGAGACAGAGAGTCAGAGTGAGCAACGGAGAGTGAGGGACTGTACGCTGGGCTCTCGGTTCTATCGTTTATACCTCTGATGCCGTAGAGAGGAAGAGTGGAGAGCCGTGTAATTGCATTCCCAAGGAATTTCTGATGCAGCTACCCCAGCCAGAGGACGTGTGCAACGCGAGAGGGGGAACCGCTGCGACGGACAGGACGGGAATGAGAACGGGACTGTAGGGGTTGGAGTGAGGGATTTTGGAAAGTGCCCCCCTGCCCCCCTCCGTGAAAATAAGCAATAACGTGCGTAAATCGGGAGCAGCAGGCGCCTGTCTGCAGGACTGCAGAATCTGACGCAAAGGATCTCCTCTTCTTTTTTCTTTCTTGCTCTTGTTTTTCAACGTTCAGTTGAGCAACAAGGTTGTCAGTAACCAGATACCATAACTTTGTATTTGTAAAGGGACTGCCTGCATTTCTTGTAGGTCGGGCTTTGCGCCAGATCTCGAGCGAGAGGGAGAGCCCTTGAGGTGTTTTTCTGCACTGAGAGATCTTGACAGAAGACAGAATCAGCAGGTCTAGCACGGAACAGCATCTCCCCTCTTAAACTACCCCCTCCTGTCTTCCTCCTCTTTCTTCCTCTTCTCTCAGCTATCTGTCTTTCTGACTGAGCGCATTATCGCAAGAGGAGGAGACACAAAAGATAACAAATGAGAAGAACTGACAACAGCTACAAAGGAAAGGACCTATCTCGGTGCTTGACCCTGAGCGTGGTTTAACTTCTTGACGTCTTGACTTTTCGCCTTTCCTCGGGCCTTTGGATATATTATTCACACCCCACTTGTTGCTGGTCCTTGCTCTTTCAGCTACTTGCACTTTTCTAAGCTTTTGTGACAGTCAGCTCTGGGTATCTGGATTTTGCCACTGGCTGGACTTAACATTTTGCCCGGAAACATGCAAGGAGGCATGGGCTTTGCTGCAACTTTGTTTTGATTTGTTTCTCTCTACTCCTAAGTCCCCCCTCAGCACATGATCGCCAAGGCAATTGGACTGACATCACTCCTTTTCAGCAGGATTTTAAGATTGGATTTTCTTTGTGTGTGTGTGTGTGTGTGTGTGTGTGTGTGTGTGTGTGTGTGTGTGTGTGTGTCTGTCTGTCTGTCTGTCTGTCTGTCTGTCTGTCTGTCTGTCTGTCTGTCCATATGTGCATTGTGTGTGTGTAGGTGGGGGAGGGGGTTCTTTTGTGTGTCAGAGTTGTGGTTAGTGGTACGCTGTAGAGCTGAATTGAGCTATTGTTTGAATTCGGGGGGGTCACTGCCAAATCTTCAGTGTTCAACACCACTGCACCGCCAGACCCCCCATTTTACACTCGCTTTGCCCCCTCTGCCCTCTGCCCTCCTCCCACTAACATCATCCACCACTAGCCCCCTTACCCAACACCAACCCCAGTCAACTCACTGACACTACCCCCACCCGTCCACCTCCCCAACCCAAACCCCTGAACCATCCCACTGCCTCACTCACTCTCTTATTTCCCGCTTCCCTTGAACACCCCTTGTGGTGTCCGGAAGCCTGGGAAACTACTCTCTGTCTGTGTGCTGGAATCGTAGCACTCACACTTGTGGATCTGGCAATCCTTAAGCCTGGATTAGCTTCATGGGTTAATGGGTCGATGGACACATCTGCTGTTGGATGAGTTACGGCAAATCAAAAGAGACCTAACACCACTGGTACTGTCAGGGGCTTAGGTGGTTTGTGTGTTTTCTTTTTTTTTTAAAGAAGGCATTTGCTAAGCCTCACGTGAGTTGCGAGGCGTGTTTGTGTGTTTGTGTTTGTGTTGGTGTTTGTTTGTGTGTGTGTGTGTGTGTGTGTGTGTGTGTGTTTGTGTTTGTGTTGGTGTTTGTGTGTGTGTGTGTGTGTGTGTGTGTGTGTGTGTCCATATGCTGGTGTGCAGTGAGAAAACTTAGTTGAGGTGACAGATTGCATTGGAGTGCAATGTTGCGCGATCTGAGGTAGGGCATTCCTCAAGTCGGAGGAGGGGGTGAGGGTTGGGTGGTGAGGGTGGGTGTGGATGCGAGTAGACAGGAGGGAAGTTACAAGAGAGGTGAGTGCACGGTCCACTCAGTCTCTCTGGGCCAGACGTCAAACATGAAGAAGACGCGCAGCACCACCCTGCGCCGAGCCTGGCCGAGCTCCGACTTCTCTGACCGAGGCTCTGAAAGGGTGCGTTCGCGCAGCGAGAAGGACTACCGGCTCCACAAGCGCTACCCCCCGACATTCCTCGCCCACCCGTCCCGAGCATACATGACGTCAGGTGAGTCTCCGCAACTTCAAGCACCTGCATCTGATGGTTCCTTTAATCTTAAACGGTCCTTAATCCACTGGTCTAACTTCTTGGCAAGTGCTCTGAGCATCTGTCCTAGCATGCATGAAAATCATTTGGATCCTGTGAGGAACCCCAAATTTGTTTGGAATGGAAGGTCTCTACTTACCCTTGTGTTGTGTAATGTGAACAAGTACAAAAATAAGATTAACAATCTCGTCTAAGTTTGAGGTAGGTCTTCTTCCAGTGAACATGAATACCTTATTAAAAAATCCTTGCATGTTGTTCTGCTTTCATCAAGATTTTCTAGGTTCCCTTTCCAATGTCTCTGGCACAAGGTCTAAAAATTCTACCGAAACGGAGAGGTTCATAGGTGCTGAGGATGTGCATGAACTTGAGTTGAGCGCTGCACTGGGCTCTGTTAGAAAACGGCTGCTGCTTCTCGTCATGCCATATCGGTTAATTAAAGTCAACTTTTCCTCTCCAGCATTAGCTAATGTGTGATAGAGTGCAGGCCACGAGAAGTGTGGACGCATGCGTCTGTCACCGTGTGATTAGTGGTCGGCAAAAACCTTCATCAGACCCTTGTAACTAAGGACTGTTCTTCCCTCTTTCATCACACCGCCCATCCCCCCAGTGTTTTATTTCTTTTAGGGGAAAAAATTATTAATGTGCAGTACATTGCTCTTTCTTGCTCTTTTGTTCTTTGCTTTGAATGTGAGTAGTCCTCTGTGAGCTTCATGTTTTTAGTCGTGTTCCCTCTTCTTTCGTCTTGCAACCCTGAATTCACTGAAAGTGTGCAGAGAATCATCAGTGATGTGAATTGTGGACTTGTTTAAGGATGAGCTTGCTGGGGAGCTATCCAGCTCCAAATGTATGCAAGGCCGCTTGAGGAAACGTTTGCTATATCTAAAGCAGAGCTGCCGCCTCCAATCCAACCACCGTCTACCCAAACCAAGTCTCTTAACCCAACCACCCTCAACCCCGTCCCCTACCACCACCACCACCACCACCTCCACTACCAGAAGGATCCCATCGAGAAAATCTGAATGGCTGCACAGTGTGGGCCGCCAAGTCCTCACAATGGTTCGAGAGTTCTCCTCGTTGCCTAGCAACCGGAAGGTCAGGGGTTAAATGATGTGGCCATTGTGGTGAATGAATATAGATTCACAGAATGACAAAGAGTGAGGTGGGAGCAACTGGTGGTGCGTGCGGTGTTGCATGCCAGGACTGTTTTTTTGCTCAGTTGTGTTATTGGGAGGTCTCTCGTCGCTCTCTCCAGTCTGTAAACTCACTTTCATGAGCTTGCATCTGTTTAAAGATGTCATTAACTGTACTGTTTACATTACAGTTCGTCGACTGAAAATAACACTGTGCCAAAAAAGAGAGTTGACAAGATGGTCCTTATAAACCTCGGGGCCACAAAGGAACAGATTGTGTTTAAATTAAAGTGTCATGGCTCTTTCCCTATGTTAGTCAAAGATCTCCCACGCATGCATGCAGATGTATTTGGTTTCAAGTTGGACTTTTTGGGGTTTATGTGAAACTGAGTCATGTGTTCGCCTCTCCTCGCCTCCCAGGAGGAGCCATACAAATCGAGTCCAGTCAATGAGCAGCACTTGTAAAAAAAAGCCACACAAGCGCACCCACCACACAGGCACACATCTTCCTCTTAAGTCGTAAGGGGTCCAATCGACAAACGTTCCCCCTAATCTTTACACTGTTGGACAAACATTTTTATTCCCATGCATAGAATAGCTTTTAAAAAATCTCATCAAAAGTGGTGTTTACATATGAGAGAACGTCTTTTACAATTTTCCCAATTTTACTATGGCTTCTTTTGGGGAACTTAGGGAACATTTTGCTCAGATTCACCCGAGCAAGACCTCCAGGGGACACGCCTAACCCATCCAGGGTCCACACTTAAAAGATGGACATAACCAAGATCTTTCCAGCTGAGCTAAACCTACAAATGTAGTCAAGTCAAGTTGGCTTTTTTGTCAATTTATTTACATGCACTGGTCATACAAAGAATTGAAATTACGTTTCTTACTTTCCCATAGACATAGACATACTTAAGGTATAGACATAGACAGTATACAGTACACATACAGTACACCTAGAATACCTATACAATACACATACAGACATTTAAATGCAAGACTGGGCAACAGAACACATACAGAGAACATATATAAAAAATATATATTTTTGTGCATTTTCAATAATGTCGTATTGTGACAATTTCTGACGTAGTGATAGTAGCATTGTGAAATATTAATTAATAATTAAATAAGTAATTTGTAATGTGAAATATTTACTTTTTCTTAGTATGACATTTCTAAAGTGATAGTAGTATTGGCGCATAGAGGTAAATAACAGTTTGAATCAGAGCTAAAAAGTGTTGTGTGTATATTTGCCTTGGGTTGGTAACTAACTAGTTTTTCAATACAGGCATTCAAGTATACCAGGCATGATAAGCAGCAGCAACGTGTGTGTGTGTGTGTGGGTATGGGTGTGGGTGTTTTTGGGTTAGTGCAGGTAGAATGTGCAGTCACAGTACAGTAGTGGGGGGAGGGGAACAGGATTATGGCTGGCTGGCGGGTGGGGTGGCTGTCAGTGATTGGAAGATGGGTTGAGTGTTCAGCATCCTGATTGCTTGGTGTATGGAGCTGTTTGCTAGTCTGGTGGTAGGGGAGCGGAGGCACCTGTACCTCTTTCCAGAGACTGAAGAGACACTGAAGACTTTTATCCTCCATGTTCAGGCAATGCCAAGAAGTCCACAGCTATTCTGCAATTTGATGCTGCTTGTAATGGTTGAGGAGACATTGTTACATCATTTAGATGTCTTGTGTATACAAAGTACATGGTAGAAACAATTCAGCATAGAATGTTAAGCAGGAAGTGAAACATAAATCCTACAGGATTTTGGGAAATGCATTGCGCCTGACTTCAGCTTCTGGGTGGGGAGTGTGTGACACAGTGGCGTTGTGGAGGTGGTGGTATAGGCACAATCCAATGCATTGTTTTAGAGAAGCAAACACGTCTCCTGTTGTGGGAGGAGTGAGCTGTGAAGAGCTGGAGCAAGGCTGCTGACAGCTTTGGCTGGGCCCAAGACAAAATCATCCAACACATACATCCCAATCCTGGGCCCTGGGCTCCCTTGGCCTGGGACAGCTGACCCCTTTGCTTCCCTGGTTGGAGAGTAGTTGTTGTGCTAAGTCGGAACTTGTGCTATGTCTGATCAGTGTGATTATGGACATGGGTTAGGCAAGGGCAGGATGGCTAAATGTATGGATGGATACATCAGTGAAGAAAGGGAGATGGTGAGGGATGGTATGGAAAGATGGAGGTTAGAGATGGGGTATGAACTCACACTCTGGCTGGGATTGTTGATTTGGTGTACCGAGGACTGAAGTTATTGAATTGAGACAAGGTTACTGGGCCAGAAAAATTAAACCTAAATTTATTTATTTTCCGTAAGGGAAAAAAGTGAAACAAATATTCGAAAATTGTTTTGTTATCGAAAAACGATAACCCTCCCTTGCAGCCTGGGTCACATAGCTTAGGCCTGCATACAAATACACACATGCGCAGACAAAATTAACTCTGAGATTTTTCTGCTGCTGCTTTACGGCAACAATGTGCGAGTGCTGCTACTTTGTTCAACTTTATCTCAGAAATGGCTGAAAAAAATTAGGCTTAGTCATTGCACGGATTAGCTGCATTGTAGCTCAGCGGTGGTTGAGCTGGATTAGGTTTGAAATAGGGTTTCTCAAGAAAATGCGAAGGGTTTGGGGTTGGGGCTGTGGCCTGCTGGTATGTGCAGAACAGATGATGAGATGAGGAGGTCCACAGGCACCACCGATCTGTCATTGTTGGCCAGATGAAGTGCTGAGCTGACAGAGCACAATCAAGTGCACAGCATCTGGTCAAACTCTGCATTATTGTCCTTTCTTCACATGTACTAGAAAAAAGAATTGAAGTTATGTTTCTCACTGTCCCATACGTACACAGAGGCAGGACAGACTTGTACTATCTATACCCATACATTTTTTTGTGAATTTCCAAAAAGCATCATACTGTATACTGGTAGTATACTATGCATACCACCAGTATAGATAGTAAATAATGTATGCATCATATTAGTATGCTTCAACAGTATCTACAGTATTGTACTGTATAGATCAGGAAAGATCATCTCTAGTCCCATTGAAGTCCTTCAGAAAAACCCAAGAGCTATGATGGTAGTACACCGTATATTATAGATATTATACACCCTATTAGTTTGCTTCTATGTACAGTATTCTCCTATGGACCATTCGGTAAATATCACCTCTAGCCCCATTGAAGTCTTTCAGAAAACTCTCAGAACTCCTCTGTCTTCAGTGGAGCAGGGGGGCTAAGGGCTGAGTGGGGGGTTGGTTTTGTGTGTGTGTGTTAACAGTCGGTCCGTATCTCACCTGGCCATCGTTCAGCTGGAAATTATGCAGTCTGACTGCAGCCTGGCTCTTGGACCCGCTCCCAGACCCATTAGGAAACCTTGGTGTTGTGAGGTGGGGTACGGTAGGGTATGCGTGTACCGTATGGGATGTGCGTGAATGATTTGGAGTTCCTTGTGTCTTCAGTCTGTGTGTGTGTGTGTGTGTGTGTGTGTGTGTGTGTGTGTGTGTGTGTGTGTGTGTGTGTGTGTGTGTGTGTGTGTGTGTGTGTGTGTGTGTGTGTGTGTGTGTGTGTGTGTGTGTGTGTGTGTGTGTGTGTCTGAACGTCTGTATATGTGTAATTGTGTGTGTCTGCGTGTGTGTATGTTTAATTTACTCATCTGTTTGTTTGTGTATCTTGTTCTGATGGGGATGCTCTTGTCCTCCATGCTTGTAGATATGGATAGCTGTGAGGGCCACTTTTCACTTGTGACTACTGCCAAGATTTTTTTTTTGCTGGGAAAGAGGGGGAATGTGTTTGATGTGTTTTCAAGTTTGAAGTGGTTAGAGCTTATGGCTATTGCTGTTTCTCTCCTCTTTGCCGACATTGATGTATATCATCTCTGCATCAGAAGTCTTGTATGGAGGCCAGCCGTTAACAATGTGCCAATATTCAAAAAGTGACCATGTGGCTTGAAACGGGTATAGAAAGATTGAGTTCACATCTGTATTTCTCTGCATTTTTGCAAGTATAACACACACACACACACACACACACACACACACACACACACACACACACACACACACACACACACACACACACACACACACACACACACACACACACACACACACATTCTCTATTATTCCTGTACATTTTCACTAATGGGGTCAGTGGACTCAGAATAGTGATTCTGTGGTCAGTACTAACCCACTTTCACTGGCAGTTGGCATTGGGTGTGGGGTGGATTGAGAAAAGGAGATTGAAATGGTGTGTGGCGCTGTATGCATTATGAAACGGCAGTGCAATCACTAAGTCTTATCCTGCTGGATATTTGCTGGTACATGGGTGGTTGACATGACGCCATGTTTTTCCGTAACATTGGTAAAAAACCTACAAAACTTTTATTTTTCCTCTTAAAAATAAATGTAAATGAAAGAAGATGTGGTAGGCATTATTTTTCATATTAGTCTTAGATGAGAAGAAACATTTTTGATAAGATTTATGTAAAGGTTTATATGTCAAATGTCCTGCGGTGTGACTGTAACATTAAAAAAAAAACCTGGAATATAACATAAATACACTAACAACATTTTCAATAATTTACGAAGCATTTGGCATGATTGCATAAATATTAACTTTATATTAAAATATATGAATGTGAAAAAACTCAATACAGTACTATTAACTTCAAGTTCAGTTTCGTAACACAAATTGCGTCCTGCGGGGTGACATGTATGTCAGGTTTGTGGAGGGGCAGCTGCAAGGCCAACTACAAGGGTCTTAAAGACCGGCTCTTAACCAGTCAGTACCTCAGTTATTGGAGAGTGCTATGGAAGTTTAAGGTGACTATTGGCCTCTTAATATGTCTACATATTGCAATGTTTCTGTCACGCAATGCTTAGGTTCATTTTATGGTGTCCTGTGGTGCGACTGCTCTTATAGAAGGAAACATTTTTTTATATATATAAATGACAACTTAAGATTAAACACAATATCATGATCTAGTTAGCATGAGCTCAGAGGTCAGGCATGTATACGAAAGGATTAAAATGACCACAATGCAGTGAATTTCCTGTGTTGTGACTTCATGTCCAGCGGTGTGATATGCTGATGCAATGTGTTACTCAATCCTTACTTGTTTTTCATGTATCATGCAAGGATATGAGGATACCAGGAGATTTATTTGTCACATTCACACAATTATTACAAGCAATAAAGTGAAACCATGCAGTGAAATCACACTTGTCTGCCTGTATGATGCATAAGCATGTGGGGGTGGGGGTGGTTAAAGGAACAATAGCAGAAAGAGCATGAGGGATATGTTTGTGCAGAATATTAATCATTTTATTGTATCTTACAAAAATGTCACACCAATGATGTCACACCGCAGGACACATTTTCCCAAAAATGACAAAAAATTAGGCGAAATTCCATGAACCACTAAGTGCTTTATTTTTTTCCATTTTTTTCCAATTTTAATCATTAATTTTTTCAGAAATTGGAATAACTTTTTTTTTACGCCCTTAAACGTCAACCACCCACATACCGTATGCAGCATATGAGGAAGTTAGTAGGTCGAGGCCATTATTTGTGGCATATTGTATTTTAATGTATTGGACACAGCTCCCTGTATGATAGACTTAAAACCACACCAGTAAGACCTTGAGGTTTTATGGAAATACCACCACAATCTTCAGCCATTGTTTTTAAAGAGAAGTCTTTTATAAATGAGGTTGTTTGTCAGGGCCTGATAGATATGATTCTTCTTTGTAGAAAACGTCTGAAACTCTTTTGGTGAATCCTTAAAAATCTGCTTGACATTGACATTTTATGGAAATGGCACCGCAACATTCAACTGTTGTTTTTTTCTGTAAAGAGAAAGAGAATCCCCCTTTTTGAATGGAGTTGTTTGTCAGAGCAAAATACCATCTCCTCTCGAATCCTCGCAAATCTTGCTCAGCCACTGAGACCAAGTGTACTATACGGTCGCTCCTGCTGACTGCAGCATGTTTTCGCCAGCACTAAGCCAGATTTATGGTGCTGGACACATTTGCACGTCTGCTCTGCTCCTCTTTTGTCACCGTGTATTGCACCTGATGGTTAGGGGACTGACCGACCGTCACGCAAGGACAGCGAGTGTCACTTTGAGTGATGCGGTGGTAAGCTGCGTGCGTGCGTGCGTGCGTGCGTGCGTGCGTGCGTGCGTGCGTGCGTGCGTGCGTGCGTGCGTGCGTGTGATCGCATGCATTCATGCTTGCGTGTGTGTCTGCATGTGTTGGGTGTGTGGGTGTGTGTGTGTGTGTGTGTGTGTGTGTGTGTGTGTGTGTGTGTGTGTGTGTGTGTGTGCATGCGTGCGTGTGTGTGTCTGTGTGTGCTTGCGTGGTGTCTGGCGTGGTGAGGTAGAGATTTGGAGACTGAGAGGGATGAGCTAGCTGGCAGGCAGCCAGTGAGACTGAGTCCCTGCGGCTCTGTGTGACACCCCGATGGGAGTTGGTGGAGAAATCCCTCCCCTTCTCTCCCTCCCAGCCCTGGCAGCTGGATATGGCTCCCAGACCTCGCTAGTGTAGCAGTCTCACTCAACTGACCCCTTGTGACTTGGCAGCAGTTCTGCAATACCCTCTATTCGCCCCCCCCCCTCTCTCTCTCTCTCGATTATTCTGTTTCTCAAACAACTTTTGAAAGTTATCTTCTCTTTTTTTTCTTTCTTTTGTTCTTTCTTTCTCTCTTTCTTTCTTTCTTTCTTTCTTTCTTTCTTTCTTTCTTTCTTTCTTTCTTTCTTTCTTTCTTTCTTTCTTTCTGTCATTCAGTCTTTCCATCCACTCCTGCTGACACGAGGTTTCAGTAAAAAAAAACACTGCATCTTGGACCCTTCCCCAAGCACTCCATCATGTTCTCCATTCAGCCCCACATAAGCCATTTGAGAGCATCCCCTTTATACTTGCATCTGACTTTTTATTAGTTCCCCCTTTTTAATGCTTTTTTCCTTCCAATCTTCTGAGGTTCAAGGATGCGTATAGGACTACAGATGTCACTGTGTGCTGAAAGAGTTCTTTCTTTTCTTTCCTTTCTTTTTTTGGAAAGGGTCTTGCCTGTATCCTTCTATTTCCTCTCGTTGCATTTTGTATGCATTCAGGTAATCTGTTTTCCTCCCTCTCATCATCTGTGTGGATCTACTCTCTGGCCACTGCCAATGGTAAATCATTTTGGAGTCTTACAGCAGGTTATGAGAAAAAGGCTTTTATGCCTTCTCTCTGCTGTGTGTTTTTACGCATGTACACACGCACACGCACCCAGCTCACATGCACCTTAATATCTTTGTGGGGCCCTCCCATTGGCTTCCATTCATATTAACCCTAAGAATAGCTAACGAATGCTTAACTGTGCCCAAACCAAAACAATCCCTAACCTTAATCTGTCAGTGAGTTTTACTTTTACCAGTTACAACAAAACTACCCCAGCAATAGGGGTCAGAACATGCAGGGTCCAGTATTTGGGCCCCATATGGAATGAGGGCCCCCACCTTGTTGGTGTGCTCCAATAGTAGTGGCCTCACGAAGGTAGATTGGTGCAATACATAGAGACACGCGCATACCTAGGCATGCGCGCGCACATTCACAATGTGAGTGTATGAGGCTTGTATGTGCTCCGGTGTCCTCTTCTATGATATGGACCACAGTGTTGAAAAGAAGGAAGGTCCGCACACTGTTGCTGCTCCAGGTTTATTAATACAACGTTTCGACCATGCAGTCTGGTCTTCGTCAGGTGCATGGACCACAGTGTTGTCATGACACTTCCTGATTTATTCTGCTCATTTTGTCTTTATTATTGTGTGTCATATCATTGCTTGTCTTCCGCCGGGCCAATGGTATGTAAGAAATGTAAGAACCTTATATGTGCGGGTAAAGACAAAGCCATCAACTTGGCCATTTTCAAATTTACAGCAGCTCTTTGCGTTGCCTTCGTGCAGACAATAGCAGCACGCGATATAAAGCAGTATTTTGGCAAGTGGTATTTGTTGCAATATTTTTGTGTCGGCTAGTCCACGAGTTAATGAAAAATAACCACACACATACTGTATCTCCTAGTTCGAAAATAGCACTGGCCAGGCTCTTATCTCGATGGATGGATCTCCAGGCTCTTGATCAGTGGGTGGATACTCCCCTGTCTGTGGGATTGGGGGGGGGGGGGTCCTTTGGGTGACCCCTCCCCGACCCTGTGCCCTCGTCCCACTCTCAGAGAAAATGCCAGGGACGCCCCAGCTAATAAGCTTGAAGCTTTACGTCATGGAACTAGCTGTGGAATGGAAGTCTTTATCAGAACCAAAACATGCAGACATATGCACTCACACTGGTACACACACACACACACACACACACACACACACACACACACACACACACACACACACACACACACTAGCACATGCACATGCACACTCTGACTCACACCCCTCTATTCCCCATACACATGTGCACACACATACAAATTCATGCACACACACTCCATCCAACTATCTCCTTACACCCTTTCTCTGCTGCCTTTAAGTGACTCTTTCTGCAGTCCCCTTTTCTCTCTCCATATCTCTCTGTCTCTCTCACTCTCTCTCTCTCTCTGTCTCCCAACGTTCCGCCATCCCTCCCTCTCCTCTCCTCATCTCTCTCTCCGCTGGCCTCTCTCTCTCTCTCTCTCTCTCTCTCTCTCTCTCTCTCTCTCTCTCTCTCTCTCTCTCTCTCTCTCTCTCTCTCTCTCTCTCTCTCTCTCTCTCTCTCCGTGCCGCTGATTGAGTGCAGGGTGGCTGCCGTCACTTCCTCTAGCTGCAGGGGTCGCATCTGTGACCTCCTGCATTGGGCCATGTTGCTCCAGTCTGTAGCCCATCTATCACACACCCCTCCTGGGCCTGTAGGGGCCTCTGCGCTCCCCTCTCTCCTCCCCGGCTGGAAGAGTGTCTCTCCCCTCTCCTTTCTCCTCTCTCCTCTCATTTCACTCTGTTTTAGGGCTGTGAAATATATCGTATTTTCATTGCGATAACGATATTGCAGTCAATCGATTTGAAATGATATTTTGTTATTACATTGCATTTGGCAGACGCTTTATAACCAAAGCGACTTTCAAAAGAGGACATAATCAAGCCAACATCACAAGCAAATACAAAGTGCACAGGAGATATACAGAACAACAAGTGCAGTTGCAAAGAGGGGTTAGTTTTTTATTTTTATTTTTTTTATTTTTTTTACAAAGAGTAAATAACGAGTACACACACACACAAACACACAACTAAACTAAACTAAACATCATGTCAGGAGTCTGCCCTGGGGCAAGGCCAGTTCAAACATTAGTCTAGTAGATTCTCTCGAAAGAGGAATGTCTTTAGTTGTTTCTTGAAGGCTGCAAGAGATGTGCTTAGTCTTGTTGCCTCTGGGAGACCGTTCCACCACTGGGGTACCACAACGGAGAACAATCTTGACTGGGAGTACCTAGAGCGACTGGATGGCAGAGCCAGACGGCTTGTGCTGGATGAGCGCAGTTCTCTTCCAGTAACATAAGGCGTTAGTAGGTCCTTCAGATAAGCTGAGGCCGTTCCTGTGATGGTTTTGTAGGCAAGGGTCAATGCCTTGTGCTTGATCCGGGCGGCGATCGGTAACCAGTGCAACTCAATAAATAGAGGAGTAACATGAGTCCTTTTGGGTTGATTCTGGCTCATCTGCAGAGGTTTTAGCGCACAAACAGGTAGACCTGTCATAAGTGAGTGTCAATAGTCAACGCAGGACAGGACCGTGGCCTGGACCAGTCGTTGTGTAGAATATTGTGTCAGCACAGGTCTGATATTCCGTACGTTGGACATCTGGAGTCGACAGGTCCAGGTGACCGAGTTGATGTAGTTGGAGCATGACAGCTCATCATCAATCATGACGCCAAGGTTTTTGGCGACTTTGTTTGGGGTCACGATGGTGGAGCCTATCTTGAGGTTGATGTTGTGGCTGAGCGACTCTTTAGCTGGGATCACCAGGAGCTCTGTCTTGGCCAGGTTCAGCTGTAGGTGGTGGTCCTTCATCCATGTTGACAAATCGGTGAGGCAGGCAGAGATGCGTTCCGAAACCGTGGTGTCCTCTGGACGGAACGACAGGTACATCTGGGTGTCATCAGCATAGCAGTGGTAGGAGAACCCATGTGTTTGAATGACACGTCCCAGGGAGGAGGTGTACATTGCAAACAGAAGGGGTCCCAGCACTGATCCTTGGGGTACGCCTGTGGAGAGGGTGTGATTTGTTAATTTGCCTTTGCTGCCAAAAGGGACAGTAGGCCTATGCGCAACAGAGCCTTCCCCTCCACGAGAGCCGCTACAAGCACAGCTGACTTGCAGCTAACCTACACTCACTCAGAGCACCCTACTCTCAAGCTACTGAATGGAGGAAAGAAGTGAATTGTTTGGTACAAACAGGGATCTGAGGGTGCGCACGCTCAAAAATTCTTGATAGTGAGTAAGCACTTGCCTTCGGTAGACAAATGAAGTAAGTAGCCGAGACTAAACAGAAACAACGTCCATACAACCAAGAATATAATACATTGATATATAGGTGAGTGCCTCATGCAACGGCTTTCTTTTTTTTTGAAGCAGTTATTTTAAGCTCTGCCGCCGATGTAACTCCTTTTCAGTCATGGGCTCTCTGCGTCCTTGGCTGCTCGATATAGTTCGTTATGTTGGTTATCTCATCAACAATCTTCTATAGGCTACAAAACAACACAGTAACGTAGGCTATGAATATAATAATCATGAATAAAAGTCATTAACAATCACAGCACAGCCGCAGTCATAACTTTGTATCACCTGCATTTCAGCATCATGCGCGCAATTCCTTTTAGTTCTAATCCAAAGAAGGCGCATCCCGCTTTTGAATCTAAAACAAGGACAGGTAGGCTAATGTTCTTTGCTCTGACATTCGTCAAGTAAAATCATCAATACAGGAAGAAATGCATGCCGCCTACATCTCTTTCATAAGCCCCGCAGTGGCGACTTCATCCAGCCTCGAAGCGCTTGGATTTATCATGTAAAATAAAAAGACGATAGTCGTCTCAGACAGTAGAGAACATTGGCCTAGCCAGCGTCACCAACCACACAGACAGCTGTTTCAATTTGTTCTGCTGAGCTCTACTTAGGCTCAGCAAGGTCTACTGTGACCATAGGTATCAGCCAGTGGTGAAGTCTACGTAGAACGCGGGTATACGGAGTATACCCACTTCTAAATTTCAGGGATTTCAGTATACCAACTTAAAATTGATTGATCCATTGTTTTCAATAGCACAAATATATACAGTATACCCACTTCAAAAAATGCTCAAATATACAGTATACCCACCATAGAAAAGTAGACTACACCACTGGTATCAGCTGCCCACGTTTTTCTGAAGTAAAAACTTATTGTCACATGCTGCTTTCCTGATGTTTGCGACATGGCAAAGGAGCTTTCCTTTCGGAATGACAGACGATGCAAAGTGACGCCCCTCACAGCATTAGGCTAGACTCTCCACCAACCTTTTTATGCCCGAGATCCCCAACCTCTGCCTAGATGGCAAGCAAGATCTACCTTTTTAAGCATTGACAGTAGGCTTGGGCGATGTCCCCCTAATTGGCAGCTGACGATGTTTACAGTGAGACGATGCGATGGACGATGACATCGTCGTCATTGGGGGGGGGGGGATTTAATATTACTTTTTTATTACTTTTTTTTTTCAATTATCATGTTTCGTTTTTTTGGCTTTCGCTAAGATATTATTTTAATATATTTGCTTTAAGAGTAGGCCTAAGTCAAATATATTAACAGTTTTTAAATTCTTACAAAAAAATGTTTAAACCTCCTCCAGCTGCGCTACTCTGTCTGCAACAGAGATGGTCGCTCTGCTGTCTGTGAGAGCGACTCTCCCCGACCGACCCCCCCATCGCCCTTCTTGTCTCTCGTGTCACCATCAGCTGCATCAAGCCCGCTCTTCCAAACTCCACCGCGTGGAAACTTATTTTCAGTAAATTTCACGATGCAGCCTACTGCAGGCTGCTACTAGAGTGTGTTATTTAACGGTGTAGTTCTATTTCAAGACGAGCTGTGTCACGGCGTTTTTTGCATACATAACTTTAGCCATGCAGGGAAGCCTGGAACGTTTGTTAAATGGAAGACATGAGAACCCACGCGTGCCCTCTCGAGGTTTTGTAGAGTTAGCAAATTACCCGACGCGAATGTTTCTTAAGCGCATGACGAGACTTTTAAATTCATCAATGGAAACCACAGGTGAAGCCACAAAGACGTGGGCAGACATGGAATCGCTTGCGCTCCCTCTTGACAGTGGGCTAATCAGAAGTGTAGCCTACAATATTGTGTGACTACTTCACAAGACATCTCCATCGCGGAGAGATTAAACATTTTGAGTCGAATTTCCGTTAAACATGAAATGGTAAACTGTCGCAATTGCTGAACGATTTGTTGCTTTCACTTTAGGCTACTCCGGAGGGAGAACCAATGCCTCATGACTCTCCGTTGTAGAAACTTGGGTCACATAAATAAATGTAGGCAATCAGACACTTACTTGAACTCATATGCAGCAAACAATAGTAGGGCTTAGTTCACAAGTTTTTTTTATTCCATTGCGTTTTTTTTCGTAGCTATAAAATTCACTCTGCTTGAGGCTTGTGTTGACAACCTCGGTCAGTTCAGTCCTGCTACCTGCGCAGTCCGCTGCTACTAAGGATTTTACGGTAATGTTTCAGTTTATTTCAATGCCAAGCACCGTAATGATGACAATAGCAGCGGCTTCAAAAATACAAAGGTAGAGGATTCCTTGGCATCACGATGTTGGCGTCCATCGTGATGCCAGCTGTCCACCATCGCCGATGGACGATGATATCGTCTATTGGCACAACCCTAATTGACAGAAATAAAAATCCAGTCAAGACTGAGTCACGTTGAGGCTTTTAATTTAGCCTTATTTTAGCTGAATTAGATTATTATCAATATCAGTAATTGTAGTCCTATGGGAGTCAATGTCATGGCGCTATGATAACTGAACATGGTCATGTAGGCTAGGCCCAATTGGCCGAATGTAAGACGAGCCTGAATATAAGATGACTCCCCCCCCCCCAACCCCCCTTTCAAGTTCCTGTTTTGAGGCAAAAATTAAAAAAAATTAAACTTCATTTTGTTTCACCCAGGAAACGTTTTTATTGCTTTTATTTAGTTTGAAAAGCTGATGCTTTTGTTTTCCCAGGTTTATATAGAACACGTTTCACAACATAATTTCCATTAACACTTACTTAAAAGAGCACAGACAGCTAGCCTACTCAGCATGAAGACCTTTCCCTTTCTTTGCTCATGAGTCACTCTTGCATGGTGACATGCGTCAGTGTAGCCTGGGCCGTTCTGCGTGTGATGCAACATTCCACTCGCAAAACTTTGGTAGGCAACCAGTCTAGAGTAGTCTACAGTTAGGCAACCTATCGCGCAGATTTGCCTATCCATAATGCTTTGTTGGTGGCAATATGTAATTTGCAGCTGTCTTGCCAAATCGCTGTTCATTTACTGCATCCAGAAGTTGTCCGTTGGACTGACGAAACCGAATGAAGCTGATCCGTAGCGTTCCAACTTCTCTCCCTCGTGCGCTGTCCATCAGCACCACTTTGTCATTAGACCTCCGATTAGTTCTAGCTTTTATTACATGCTGAGGGAAAACTCGTGCCATTATTCTGTGTTGTTGCTCTATGTTTGTGGGATATCGCCAAATAAGATATGGTGAGGCCATTTTTGGCAATATTATTAATTGTCCACAAAACGTCTCCCTTTTTTTGGTTGTACTGCTTAACAGACATTGTTTGTAAAAGGCTTCTTGTGTTTCGACAAGGTAGCCTACCTCGTCGATAGTGCCTGTGGCTGATGGCACAACAAACACAATCTTTTCTTTCACGAAAAGTAATTCCTCCTCCCATTTTTGATGAAAATTGTGTGATTTCGGATTCATCAGAGGTCGATTCTCTGCCACATCACTTGCAACTGTATTGGCAACACGAGTCTCTCCCATGGTGACGGCGCTCAAAGACATTAAGCAGCCATTTTTTTGTTTGTTTGTTTTTTTTAAGGAAGAAAGAAAAGAACCCTGTGACACGAGGGGAAAGCTGTAGTGAGCCTATCGGAATGGAAAACAGACGCAAATATGAACGCCAATCAGACTGCTAACTGCAGTCATTTTATATTTCTTTCCTCCTGCCCCAAGATCGACTAGGAAAGCGATCGACGGGTTGGTGACCCCTGGGCTAGAGTATAGTCGACCTGAATATCATGTCCAACAGAATTACATTTTTAATCCATCGTTAAAAGCTGACGAGATGCAAGATACACATCTTCTGAAACTGTCATTTCATTTCTAAATCAGTCTAAAACAGCACGTGTGTGTATGCAATTCGACCATGTGTGCGTGCACAGCTGTGTCCTTCGTGTGCACCAGGACTGAACTGGGACAAAAAGTCAGGCAGGACATTTTCCCCCAAGGCCAGTCCGCCAAGCATTGAGGGAGACAATGAAGCCCATGACATTTGTAGTCTTCTATTATAAGCTACTTTGAACAGCCAAAATGAATATTTAAATGTGAGAGGTCAGCTGTGGCAGCATGAGGACTGATATCACTACATTAAGGGGAGGGACAGGCCAAAATCATCAACAGCCTAACGGGCAAATGCCCTGTGTGCGTTAGGGCCAATCCAGCCATGGTGTGCACCCCTCTGCCGTTGAACCTAGTTGAAACAGTACTGTGTAGGCTTGGTGTGCTTTTTTTAGTCTGTCTGTCTGTCTGTACGATAGATACTCCCCATAGTTTTGTTGTTTTGGGGGGGGGTCCTTTAAAATATCATTTGCAAATATCGTGATCTCAATATTGAATGAAAATATTGTGATATTGATATTTCCCAATATCGACCAGCCCTACTCTTTTCCCTTTGTCTCTTCTTTCTTTGCGGTCCCTAACACTCTCATCTCTTTGTTGCAAGTGCTTTTCTTTCCTCCCACTCCTCTCTCCTCTTTCGCTCTATTTTGCTCTCTCTCTCTCTCTCTCTCTCTCTCTCTCTCTCTCTCTCTCTCTCTCTCTCTCGCACGCGCGCGCTCTCTGTCTTTCCATCTCTCTCATTTTTTTGTCTCAAATGTTCATTCTTTCTCCTCTCTCCCTCTCCCACTCACTCACTCACTCACTCACACACACACACACACACACACACACACACACACACACACACACACACACACACACACACACACACACACATTTGTGCTTGCCTTTAAGGGGAGGAAGGTGAACAATTCAGCTGACGCAGGCAAAAAGAAAACAACTCGTATAATGCCTCATTTGCAGTGGAATGGATGGTGTTAAAATATGTGTGCCACTGTACAGTGGTGTGTGTGAGAGATACACAAGAGGACAAGGAGTGTGTGTCTGCGGGCATGTGTGCGTGTGCGCGTGCGTGTGCATGTTTGCAGATGTCATCACTCATTTTGTTAGGTATGCATGTGACCACACACACACACACACACACACACACACACACACACACACACACACACACACACACACACACACACACACACACACACACACACACACACACACACACGCACACACACACACACACACACACACACACACACACACACACACACACACACACTTTTACTCACACATAAATGCGCATTTACTCATACACTGATGGCTGATGGAGGAGGAGAGAGGTGACAGATTGGGCCACAGAGGCTGTTTGTCAATGTCCCACATGAGTAAACACATGAGAGTGACCCGGAGGTGTCATGGGGTATGTGGTAGTACCAGCTGTCTTCCTCCATCTTTCCCTTTGCTCCCTCCATCTCCATCTCTTTCTGTCTCAGACCATCTCTCCTCTCTTTCACCCTCTCTGTCTCAATATGTTTGTTTTTGTTTGTTTTAGGTTGTTTTGCTATGCCTGCCGTTTCTCTCTCCGTGTTCCTTCTCTTCTCCCTTTGCCCTCCGTCTCTCCTTGTTTCTGTCTCTGTATTTCTCTCTCTCTTTCTCTCTCCATTCATCTCTCCTCTTGTTCACACTCTTCATATGTGTTTATTTGCTTTACTATTTAGGTCTCTCTCTCTCTCTCTCTCTCTCTCTCTCTCTCTCTCTCTCTCTCTCTCTCTCTCTCTCTCTCTCTCTCTCTCTCTCTCTCTCTCTCTCTCTCTCCTTCTTTTCACCCTCTCTGCTTCAATTTGTTTCTTTTCTTAACTAAATTAGGTTGTGTCTGTCTGACTCTCTCTCTGTCTGTCTTTGTCTGTCTCTCTCTCTGTCTCTCCACTCTCTTTCATTCTCTCCATCTCAACACTCTCTGTTTGTTTACTTTGCCATGTTGGGTCTGGGCCATTGATTCTTGTGACCCCTGGTGTCATGTCCGTCCTCGTGATGGCTACTCATAGCGTAGCGCGTAATTGTCTCTCATGACAAAGTCGATGCATGGATCCCGCATGGATTCCCCATACGCCCGAATGTTTACCGTGTCACTTCACTCCATGTCACTCATTTCTGCTCTTAGTTTATGGGTCGAGCCAGAATGGGATCACAGCGCTCACTCAAAAGTCAGAGCTCTACGTGTTTTCCAGAGCCAGGCCAGGGATGTCAAACTCAGGCCTGTGGGCCAAATATGGTCATTTCGTTTGTCACACGACATCATTTTCAATGTGCATTACCGTTGTCCCACACACACCACTAATATACAGTATAGTAACATGAATTGAATATGTTGTGCTATAGGAATATACAGTAGGTGGGCTGAGGTCAACGTGACATCTCCCACTCAGAATATGTCCAGACACATTTAAGCTACCATAAAATGAGCAATTTGCCTTATATTTGAGTATTTGTATGTGCATGAACGATTAAAAAAAAAACTTTTAAAAATATATATATTGTGTTTGGCCCGCAACTTCATCACAGATTTTAATAATGGCCCCCTGCCAATATGAATTTGACATGCTGTAGGCGAACAGGACTAAGTACAGTTGTTGCTGTTGTTTTCTGTATGCCGTTTAAGCAGTG
>NC_085879.1:117500-127500 GCF_034702125.1 Engraulis encrasicolus
TGTGTGTGTGTGTGTGTGTGTGTGTGTGTGTGTGTGTGTGTGTGTGTGTGTGTGTGTGTGTGTGTGTGTGTGTGTGTTTTGTGTGTGTGTGTGTGTGTGTGTTTTGTGTGTGTGTGCGCGTGTGTGTGTGTGTGTGTGTGGGGGGGGGGATTTCAGTGTGTGTGTATGTATGCGCATCTGTGCTCAAATACAGGAATATTTGTGTGCCCTGCAGATGTATCTGTGTATCGTTAGCGAACGGGAAGACTGCTTGTGTGTGTGTGTGTGTGTGTGTGTGTGTGTGTGTGTGTGTGTGTGTGTGTGTGTGTGTGTGTGTGTGTGTGTGTGTGTGTGTGTGTGTGTGTGTGTGTGTGTGTGTGTGTGTGTGTGTGTGTGTGTGTGTGTGTGTGTTGCGTTAGTATGTGTGTGCGCAGTGCACCACTTTTTTGCTTCGTACCTAAAATAGACAAAGTGTACGTGCGTGCCAGTTGTTCCCTTCGCATGTTAAACAGACGCACCTCATTTGCATGTGTTCCATCTATAGCTATTGCATCTTGGAAGGCAGCAGCAGTGGTGGTGCTGGTATTGCAAGCAGAGCCATCTCAAGGTATTTTTGGGCCATAGGCAAAGTGGGGCTTGGGGACCCTTTCCTCCCTTCAAACTACTGGGGAAGGATCATCCCTTAACAAAGATTCCGGTAGCAGCATCCTTGTACTGTTTGGGTTACTTAATTTGTTACTTATGTATTAGGTTCATTATGTCTAACTGTTACTAATACTTAAGACTTCTTTTGCCTTAAGACAAAGTTTTTTATCTTTTACCTGCCATGTTTCGACGGTGTTACTTCCGTCTTCATCAGAGGGTCACTGTGATGTTGATGAGTGACGTGCTTTAAAATCAGCTGATGTTGTTGTGGAGGTGTGACCCCCCTGCCAATAATGACAGGTTGGTCACACCTCCTGCTGTTAGAGTTGTCCTCTTAGGATGGTGTTCCAGGTGTGTGAGAGCATGTATGCCCCCTCATCCCTGTTCATGGTACTTGGGCTACGCTTTCTGATCTCCATAGACTCCTTAAAGGGATACTGTGTGAGATTTTTAGATGTTTATTTCCAGAATTCATGCTGCCCATTCACTAATGTTACCTTTTTCATGAATACGTACCACCACCATCAAATTCTAAGTCTTCATTATGACTGGAAAAATTGCACTTTTCCTACATGAAAAGGGGGCTCTTCTCCATGGTCCGACATTTTGAATTTCCAAAAATAGCCATTTTTAGCTGCAAAAATGGCTCTACTTGGACCATACTAGAAAATATTTGTTTATTACTTTGTAAACTTCCATGTAAAGATCAAATTTGGCAATAGGCAGCCCAGTTTCAATGAGCAGCATAGTTGCAGTACCTTTTTTGACCATTTCCTGCACAGTGTCCCTTTAATCCAGCAGTGGCATCTGTTGTTCTCTTGCTGTATGCCTTGTCCCAGTCCATGATATGATTTTCCCTTCTACAGTGGTCAGTTATTGCTGATTTGAGGTTCTCCTGTGGCTTTCTCCTGTATTGCTCTTGTATGTCTTTGTCCTGTTTCCCTTTCACACTCTTTTTTACCTCATTTTTTCTTGTGTTGAATGTTTTGTTGCATGACAGCCACGGACTCTCATATATGACATTGCATTTGTTATGAGATAAAAACTTGTACAAGTCTTAAGGCAAAAGAATGTCTAAAGTATTAAATCAATTTGTTACTATCACCATGTCAGAATCGTCAAAATAGGACATAACTGGAAATGCACAACACTACCTCTTTATACACGTTCTATGTATGTCGGCTATTGCCCAGTCTTGCACTTTATATGTCTGTATGGGTATTGTATAGTTACTCTAGGTGTGATGTATGCTTACTGTCTTTGTCAATTGTCTATGTCTAATTGTCAATGTCCACACCTAAAGTCCATGTCTATGTCTGCATGGGAAAGTAAGAAATTGACAAAAAAATAGAGAATGTTGGGGGGGGGGGATCAGTTGAGTATGGAGTGTAGAGCAATAAAATCTCCCTGCTTTATTATTTTTTTAAAGTATCTATTGGTGCTGTGACCCGGGTTTGACTATAGCTAAGGGTCATTCTATGATCCCAAACATCTCTCTCATGCTCTCTCTACTTTCTCTACTATCTACTCTCTCTCTCTATCTGCATCTCTCTCTCTCTCTCTCTCTCTCTCTCTCTCTCTCTCTCTCTCTCTCTCTCTCTCTCTCTCTCTCTCTCTCTCTCTCTGTCTCTCTCTGTAGTTCTTCACTGTTCTGTTTGATTAAAGGGGACAAAAAGCATGTAATTAAGTGCTGTGTAAAGGCTCAGTTGGTCTGGACTGTGTTTGAAGGGTCTATGACGCTGTCGCCACCGCCGAGTGCAGCATCCCAGGATGGGCCTTTAGGTAAAGCAAGAATTGGACAAATATGGAAATGATCAACCTGTGCATTCATCATCAGTGCTCCATTTTTTCTGTGAGATTCCTCAGGTTGAGAGAGTACGTGTGTTTGGGTCGGTGTGTGAGTGTGTCTGTGTCTATGTGGATGGGGAAGAGGATAAGTGGTGGTGGCAGTGCAGGGATTTAGGGGGGCTGGATGGAGAGGGAGATGGAAAACAGGGTAATGAGGGAGGGAGATAGAGGATAGATATAAATGGAGAGATGGTGAGAGAAAGAAAAGAGGGAAGAGAGGGAGCGACTGGAGGACACTGCTGCACTGTGGAGGTAGGATGGAACACGGCTGTGGTGTCAGCAGTGAGGCTGATGAATGAGCACAGGATAGTGGGGCAGACAGAGAGGGATGGGGTGTGTGTGTGTGTGTGTGTGTGTGTGTGTGTGTGTGTGTGTGTGTGTGTGTGTGTGTGTGTGTGTGTGTGTGTGTCTGTGTGTCTGTCTGTGTGTCTGTCTGTGTGTGTGTGTGTGTGTCTGTGTGTCTCTGTGTGTCTCTGTGTGTCTCTGTGTGTGTGTGTGTGTGTGTGTGTGTGTGTGTGTGCGCGCTCGCCTGTGTGCTCACGTGTGTATGCGTGTACACACATTTGTACGTCCATGTGCTTGTGTTAGTGTGTATCTTTTTGTGTGCGTGTGTTTGTGCGCCTGTGTATTTTGTGTGTGCGTTTGGGGGTTTGAGGGAGAGAGAGAGAGAGAGAGAGAGAGAGAGAGAGAGAGAGAGAGAGAGAGAGAGAAGAGAAGAGATTGACATATTTGAGGTAGTGGGGAAAAACAGCAATCCCTGGAGTCCCAGGAGTTCCATACATCTTCTGCCATACTAGTCACTCCTAGTTCATTCTGGATTTGACTCTCTCTCTCTCTCTCTCTCTCTCTCTCTCTCTCTCTCTCTCTCTCTCTCTCTCTCTCTCTCTCTCTCTCTCTCTCTCTCCTCTGCCTCTCTTTATCTGCCCTGTTGTCTAGAGTGTCGTCAGTCTGCAATTGTGTGTATAGTCTCGTAGTGCTACCACAATGAGTCAGTATGACTGGTGTAGCATCCAGACAGTCATACCTGACCTATGCTGGCCTGCCTCATTTACTAAGGGGGACGCATATTTTCACATTTTCACATACACTCTCACTCTATACCTAAAAATGCTAGATGTCACCTTAACAAAACCCAGAACCAGAATACCGGGAAGGCTTGTGGTCATGGTGCAGAGTAACGACCTGAGAAGTCTGTTTTTTGGCGTTTTCATGATGTGGTAGCAGTTTATGTACTGTGCAAGGATATCGATGTTTTTGAGGAAGGGTGTTCGAGTCCACAGCTGGTGACGTTTTTAAGGACTCAGGATATCTCATTGGTTGGGTGGTACAGGACTTTTATTGTGGGAATAACAGCCCAAGAAATGTAAAGTATCCTGATGGACCACCGTTCCATTTCATGTCATATATGGCATGCAGTGTGGCTACTCTAGTACTGTATTTCCTGATGCATGATCACAAACCATTGGGTCTGTCTGTTGATAATCATGGCTGAAGAGAAACCAAAAAAATGTGCTTGAGACTAACTGGAGCCTTGACTGTGGACTGAGTATTGTGCTGAAATACCTTATATTATCAACATACTGAGGGGAAGTACTATGGCAATGTTGGCTTGGCTACGAGGTATTACCAGCAGGAATGGCCTTGTCCCAGACAGACGTAGTGACTAGGGTTGCTGACAGCTTTGGCTGGGTCCAGGACCTGTTGATTGATGTATGAGTGTGGGTGTAGGGGTATGTGCGTGTGGTCTTAACTGGCAGTTAAAACAGTGCCAGTCTTGTCCACATAGCATAAAAGATTAGAATTGTACCTACCCACAATTTAGTTTTTTTTCTACCCCATCCTACTTTTACAACTGTTGCTGGCACAAACCTATAACTTTTTTGCAGCATTTTGAAGCTACCATTCCCTGCCCCCTCTGTGCTATTAGTTACACCCTATCATGGCCTAACTCTGGCCTGAAAAGATGGACGATCATTTGAATGTTGTTTTTGTTTGTTTGCACACTGTATCTATTTCCAGTCTCCAGGAAGAGAGATGGTGATGAGCCATAGCTAAGTGTGTTGGCAGGCCTACAATTGGCTGAGAGAGAGAACTTATAGGCACTGAGGAAAAAGGAAAATGACAGACCAAGACAGACAGGCAGGCAGGCAGTGTTGAGGACACCAAACAAATAATATGCACAAAGAAGGGGAGAAAAATGAGTCATAGGTACAGAACATACACACCGTTACACAGAGACACAGAAGGAGAGAGAGAGAGAGAGAGAGAGAGAGAGAGAGAGAGAGAGAGAGAGAGAAGAGAGGAGAGAGAGAGAGAGAGAGAGAGAGAGAGAGAGAGAGAGAGAGAGAGAGAGACACACACAGACAGACAGACAGACAGACAGACAGACAGACAGACAGACAGACAGACAGACAGACAGACAGACAGACAGACAGGAGCCCATTCTCGGGAAAAATCAATTACATGCTTTGTGGTGCCGCTACAATATAGCCCCATTTTTCGTAGTTGGGCAACGCGCGCTGTCGTCGAGACCCTAACCCTAACCTTAGGCGTGCATTCTGGGAGGGGAGCGCTGTCGTTGTGTCAGCTTCATGCCATGTCTCCCTTCCTCCAACATTATCCCTAACCTTAGCCCTAAACCTAACCCTAACCCTAACTTAACCCTAAACTTAACCGTAAATCACTTGTTTGAAATGTTTGATTTCCGTCATTTCCAGTTAGCCTTCACTCGCACTTGATTGTTGACGTCTGTCCGCATTATTCTCCCCCCCAGAACCAAACTGCCCCAATTGTCAGTTCCCCCTTTCGTCGCCCAACCATGAGAAACGAGGCTATTCGTAAAGGCACCAAAGGCTTAAAGTTGATTTTTTTTCTGTTTTTCTCATACAAGACTTCACAAGACTTCAAGAAAGGCCCGAGTTACTGTTGGAGAGAGAGGGAGAGTCAAGACAGACCGTCATTTTCACTCTGTAGCCTATTTCACTCAGCAGGTTGGAGCTTAGGCTTAGGCCTGCTATGGGTGGGATAATGTATCTTTTGGGACGCTTCCACAGGCTTCAATGTGGCAGGCAGTCAGTCAGGCGAGTCCAGTCAAGTTCAGCAGGAGAAAGTGGCCTTGACTTCGACGGAAAGCAAACATATTTGTCTCCCAGCTCCTCTGCTGAGGTGGCCGTCTGTGTGGACAGAGAGATCACAGGCTTGTTTGGATGTTGTTTTAAGGGGGCCCGCTTTACCTTGTAATTAGAAAGCCAGCAGCCTAACTTTATTCACAAAACTCCCTCCTCTCCTCTTCTCTGTCTTCTGTCCTGGTAGTGATATTTTGAGGATATAGTTTAGGGCCACATTTTGCAACATCCAAAAGCTTAAGCGTCAGGTTTTTGTTTGTCTGATATTCTTGCCTGTTCAGAAACCACACAGTAAAATAATGTGTGTTAATACAACACCTAGAGAGTACTCTGGGACCAGATACAGTTACATTGACTATCAAAGTGTTGAATTAACACTGCATTTGTTACTTTGCAGGCGATCTGAGGGGCCCCTTTCATCCATCAATGTCATCCATCAATGCCCTTTTCTGATTTGCACATATTTGCAGTATTTCCAAGCATTATTCATGAATGTGCATATCATTTCCTTCTCTGTGTTTTCAGTACTCAGATTTATTGGATCATTGAATCCCTGGAAGTATGGGCAGCAATACAGCAAATATGTGAAAGTACAGCAAATATGTGAAAATAAAAAAAGGGTGGACTGTTCCTTTAAGTATGTTTGATTGTTTTGGGCTGTTTTGACATGTCAGTGCCCCAGAAATTAATATTGTTTAGCAGTGGTCCTTCAGAGTGCGCTGAGTTGAATCACAAAGTTCTCGTTATGGGTTTGCTGTATTTATCCTTGTGGCACACAGTCCGCAGTGTTTGTTTTCGAGCTGGTGCAAGTCAGTCCTTTTCATCAGGCCTCGCGGTCAAGCCGTGCGGTTCGGAGATTGAGCAAACACTGTTCTGCCAGGCGCTGTCCTGAAGGCACTCTCTTGCTCCCTTTCTCTCTCGCCATGCTTGGGAGTATGCCGGTGTCGAGCTACCCATCAACTTGAACTACAAAGCCATTACATTGCAATAGTGCTCCTAAGAGTTGGAAGCTAATGTTGACAAAGCAGCTCATCTCGACAGAACGCTGCCTCTCTTTTGTTCCCTGAGCACAAGGAAATACAGTGTGGTTTGTGGATATAAAAGGCTTGTGATGCCATAGCCCACTCTGGACTGCCCAACTGGCAGAAGACAACATTCATTGTAAAGCTTGTAAAGGGGTCAGAGCTGGGCAAAAGTCAGTGAGTGCACTTCTAAGCATTTTCAGACACCACGTCTAATTTTGAACTGCCCAGACTGAAGATCACACCCAAATAAAACATTTTCTAAGCAAACCATTGTGTTTTTTGCCGGCAAAGCAATGCCCTTTGCTGATGACATATTATTGGCTTGCGTTTTTGACATTGTCCAGTACAACACATTTGCTGCAGCAATGTAGTCAATGTAGGCCTTTTTTAATTTGTACATCTCGGGAAGTTTTTTCCATATAAACAGGACAAATGAGGTAATTTGGAAGGTGTGCTACCACATTGTACGCTGTATTTGATGATTTGCTGTAGAAATGAACTAATTACTCATCACAGCAAACTTTTGGTGTTTCCATAGGCCTACATCCACTTCCACTGGCAAAAAAACCTCTAAATACTCCTTCAAATTAATTAAAAAACCCATGGGCAAGGCATTTCCACTGACACACATACACAAGCTATACCGTACATTGACTAAACCTAACCTGAGTTAAGTTGAGTCAACAAATATTTTTACAGTGTCACCGTAGCACTAGCTCGTGAATGCAGGGCTGGCCTTCACAACAAATACACTGTGTAAGCACACCAGAAGCGGAAGTGACTTAAAAGTACTGCAAGTAGCACAGTAAGGGGTAGTGACACACGATGAAGAAACATAAGATGTCCAACCCTGTTGTTTCTTTCCGTATGGTCTTTATCTGATTTCTGCAATGCAGAGCCCTCACCTGAAGAAGGAACCTTCTCCTTCTCATCTCTCGTTAAAGTCTGAGTGGAGGTGCACTTGAAAGTGATACTGAGCTAGGGCTAGCGTGCCCGAACGTGCCACAGGATTTGGTGGTGATGGAAAGGAAGACAGGATAGCGGTTACATCGCATAAATGTTTTGATCTCCCCGAGAGATTAAACAAAGGGGGTGGCTACAGTTTAAGAACACTCTTGCGCGTGCACACACACACACCCACACACACACACACGCACGCACGCACTCACACTCTCTGTCTATCTATGTCTATCTCTCTCTCTCTCACTCACTCACTCACTCACTCACACACACGCACGCACGCACGCACGCACGCACACACACACAAACACACACACACACACACACACACACACACACACACACACACACACACACACACACACACACACACACACACACACAGGTATATACACACACATTTATTGAAGTTATATGACTGTACTTCCCATTTCCATGGCACGGAGGTGCGTATGGGTACTCACTATTGTTCAATATGATTTTAATTGCTTTAGTTCGGTGGTGTTGCCATAAGTATGACAATTTGTTCCTATTAACACACACACACACACACACACACACACACACACACACACACACACACACACACACACACACACACACACACACACACACACACACACACACACACACACGCATGTGCCACCACCACAGCATGGCAATTCCTGGTCCTATGAAGTGATGTCATGTTTCTTTAATCTCATTGGCTCACAGCTCAGTTGGCTTATTACCACCATCTAGTGTTAAACCAGGAGAACCCACTGCTACTTCTCAGCCAGCACGCCAGCCACTGAAAACCAGTGTCCTCCTTGACCCCACCACCTCCTGTGTTCTCTCTGCTCCTGTTTCTGTCCCTGCTTTCTGGTCATCAGTATTAGCCCGTTCACATAAACATGCCATTTTGTCAAATTGGTTTATTTAATAGATTGTGCATTTTGTAGCCATTGCTATTACACTCCGTTATATATACATAGGCCTACACTTTTATACACGTAGTTATGCATGTGCTATTTTACACATACCGATACACAATTTTTTTCATTATCTAAATCTAAACCTTTCACACTTGTAGATGGTAGTAACTGTAACTGAGTATTAGTAGTAGTAGAATTGTTGTAACTGACATCAGTGCATAGATATACATAATCAGTTCCATAGCTATTTAGGGAACACATGCATTCATATTAGATTCACTGTACTGCTGCATGGGCACCCGTTAACAGGTTCACACAATGTTTAGCTATCAAACTTTTTAGTTTAGTTTTTAGTTAAAAATGTACACTCAAATGACACCCAGTGGAAATTCTGAGTATTTAGAACTCAGGTCGCCTTTCCATGAGAATTCCTCCCATTATGACTGGACCAAGCAGTGTGTAATGTATGGTGGTGTGTGGATGGTGAGACCACGGCTGCACGTTCAGGTCCATAGACATCCCACTGTTCTTACTAGTGTGTCAGTAGGGATTTTTTACGGTCGGTGTGCAGGGAGAGTTACTGTGTCAGGTGTCTCTAGGCTCCCCATAAAACATCTCCACCACCACCCCCTTGCCCCCCCGCCAGACACACATGGGGACTTCTCCGTGCAGCGCAAGCACTTCTTTTTTTACAGGCACCTGTCTGCACACGATCTCCAATGTAACCCTATATACACTTGTCCATTAAAGCATCACTGTGCTAAATGCATTGTTAGGCTCAGCCTGTACTTCGATAAGACATAAATTGGCGCTGGGTCAGTCAAGTTTGTGTGGAATGCAAGGCAAGGCTCCTATTCAGTGCAAAAGAGCACGTATAGCACCTGGTCTTCAGCGTCGGATTTCAAGAAGTGTTGATCAGCCCCACGCACTGTTGCTCAGTTGAGAGGCCTACAATTAAGTTTTTCTGAAAGCCAAGTTTGACAGACAGCTAGCTCTGCAGCTCCGGTGTCCCTCTCAGACAGCAGTGTTGACTTCCCGCTCCCCACGGGCCTGCTTTCTTCCTCCAGCTGGTTTGAGAAACCAGACTGCACCATTTCAAAAGTCTTGATTCGGTCACTGACTCACTCCATGGGTGCATCCCAATATGTGACCTTGCCTCCTCCACTTGCCTCCTCCACTTGCTTCTCGTCATGATGACATCACTGACAACAGCATTATATTTCAATATCTTGCAAAAGCTCAATTGTTTTCTCATTTGCAATTGGGATGGTGAATGAAAAACAGTCCCTCAAAAGTTGTTGTGGCGAGGCTGACAGCTGGGAAACTTTATCGTTTTCTCCACGGAGGAGGGGCCAGGAGGCGGGACGAGGAGACAAGCACAAGTGGAGGAGGCAAGGACACATATTGGGATGCACCCCGTGTCTGCTATTCTGCTATGTTTGATCTATCTTGCATGTGTATTATGTGGAGCCTGCTAGACCCTTTAATATCCTTCAGGATCTTT